>NC_067418.1:52102281-52119833 GCF_009764475.1 Pristis pectinata
CAGGAGCAGGGTCGGATGCAAAGAGAGTTTCCACAGTCTGAGAACAGACGCTGTCGTCCGGTGTGAAGTGAATCTCCCGTCTCTCTCCATGTTTGTCTCCGGTTCCTTCTCCCTCCCAAACTCTACGTCCCTCCTTCGCTCCATTCACTACCCAGTCTGATCTTTATGTGTGACTCTCTCTTTCCTCTTCTTGTCCAGATCTGTCACGAACCATCTCTCCTTCTCTGTCCTTCTCTACCCCTCCAGCACCAGCTCTCCTTCCGTCTCTTTTCTCCATCCTTCCCACCCTTCTTTCTGTCTCTGCCCCTCCCTCTCTCTCTCACCATCTCTCTTCCCCCTCGCTGTTCCCCACTCTCTCTTTCTCCGCATCCTCTCCTTCCTTTTTATCTCCTCTCTTTCCCCTTTCTCTCCCTCTCCCTGTTCCCTCTCTGTCCCTGTCTCTCCTTCTCGCTCTGCCTCTTGCTCTGTCTCTCTCTCCCCCATTCCCTCCCTTCCCCTCCCTGGTTCCCAGGACAGAGAGCTGGAACACCCTGGGTCTCTGTGTTAGAGGAAGTATTTGGTCTGGTCTGGAGATCTCTCTCTCTGTTGACACAGACTCAGGAGCGGATCCCGGACACCAAGGAGGCACCGTTTGCACTCTCCCAATCACCAGCGCGGTGATTAGCTGTTTATATGTTCATGGAATTGCACAAAGTGTCCGGACATATTTCCTCCGTACAGGGCCACGGGCTGTGCGATTGGTGCAGGGCCATTCTGTGCGATTGCTGAGCTCTCATTACCCCTGATCCCTGCATCACCGCTGGCTGAAATCATGGGCTGCCCTCAGAATAATACACACTGCAATTACCACAGGGTCACCTCCCGTGTCTTGATTTTCTTAAGGTTTTCTGAGGCGGGCCAAGGCACTTGGGGTTAGAATATCAGAGGCGACAACAACACGTGGAAACCAAACATCCTTCACCAGGACAACTCACAGCAACCACACGTACACCACAAATGGTTTATTGTGGAGGGAGGGACGAAATACACGGAGGCTGAGCAAGGGAAAGATTCAGACATTGGTATGTTGTGGGAACACGGCGCTGATGAGAGGGTCTGGGTGATAAAGGAGTCGGGACGGGACGGAACTCTGGTTTGAAGGTTCACGGTGTGTGAGAGTCCAAGGGGCGAATCGACCAGCGATCAAGTTTTTCAGCTGAAAATCGTACGGACCTTTCAGTGAGTTACGGAAGGTCGGGTGTTTCGGGTTTCAGGGTAGAAGGGTTCACTGAGAGGGCTCTCACTGTCACTCATGGTTAACAGGTACATGGGCGGGGTAGTATTTCAGCGTTGGTACTGAAGGGAAGGACAAGGGTCGGGAATCAAACAAGGATGAAAGAATAAAGAGCATCGTGGAAAGGGATTGCATTGGAGGATCGGAATGGACGGGAGAAAAAGGCGGTGGGGAGAGATTTCAGGGTGGTAATGCGATGAAGCGTTAATGAGACACTGTAATGGCATCTGCGGTTCCCCGTGATGCACTGTGACTGAGAAACCGCTTCACAGATGAAAGCAGAGTCCGCGCTGTCCTGGAGAGGGCGAGGCAAAGGGGGGACTCCGCTGTGACGTCACCTGCAGGTGTGGAGCCCAGGCATCAGCGGCCCACCTGACCCTGGTCAACAACCACTCGGTGAACTGAAATTAGCCGGGCCGTGCGTTGAAGCAGTTGGCTCAGTGTGAGTGTGGCAAATATCCCCACCTCCCCGCCAACACGTGCAATTAACCTCAAATTCAAGGTCTTCGCAACCGACTCCACCCCATGCACATGCTCCATTGCAAGTCAGACAATGAGAGTGAGCGGACAGAAATATGACTGGCAGAGTATAACACGGATACACGTGAAGGAACCACGGTGGCAGGGAAAACAGGATGACAGCATATTGTCTGCTTAGTGATAGATTGGGAAATGTTTATGTTCAAAGGGAACTGGGTGTCATATTTCACTGACTGAAAGAAAACGTGCAGCCGAAAAAAACAGTTAAAGTAAATTGTGCGCAGAAAGCCAGACCACCCTGAAACTGAAGAATAAACCATTTTAAGTAACGTTTGTAAGCAAGTGCAACACAGAGACATCTGCAGACAACTTTAATCACATTGTTAATTCGAGGGGTTTCACGACTGTCTGCGGCAGCTCCCTCTCTCGCGGATGCAGGGAAAGATTCCTTCATTCACTGTCGGTCGCTTTGGGATGGGTGAGCTTGTGAAAACTGAGCCATTCTTGTCTACAGTATCTCAGCTTCGCCTGTCCCATCCAACTCCACTTTGAACTACATTTCAGTGCAATGTTGGTCTATTGGCAACCAATGAGCAGAGGCTCAACACAGAGTTCCCGTGCTGCCTTTCGTTTAGTGCCTGCATGTGTTTCTGAGCCTCCGCTCCCTGTCTGTAAGTGTGGCGGCCTCTGTCACGGAGTGCAGCTGCCTCCTGATTATTTGCGCCTGCCTCTCTCTATGTTTGTGCATGGCTGTATTTGCAATTCTCCCTGGCTGAATCTGTGTGAGTGTATCTGCCTCTGTCTGTGAGTGTGCTTGCTCCTGTCTGTCAGAGTACTTTGTGTCTGCATGCACTTGTCCGATATCTTGAGTGGACCTTTCACTGAGTCTAACTGCAGATGTATTTGGATCCATCACCGAGAGTGTCTGATTCTGGCTGTGACTGTGCCTGCCTCTTTCTATGAGTGTCCGTGACTGTCTCTGTCTGTCAGTATCCCAGTCTCTGTATGTGTGTGGAGCTGCCTCCTTGTAAGAGTGTTCTTGCACCGTCCATGAAGGTCCCTGACTCAATCTGCCTGTTTGCCTGCCCAGATGTATCTGCCCCTGCCTCTGACAGTGTGTGCACTGCAGTTGCTGTGAGTGTCCCTGCACGTCCTTCCTGACTGACCATGCCGGTAAGTATGACAGTCAGTGACACTGAGTGCACATGCCCCTGAAAATGCGTCTGCCTGCATCTCTCTATCTGTGTGTCTACCCATGTATGCAATATTGTCTGGTTGCCAGTTTGAGTGTGTACCAGCCTCTGTCCCTGTACATGCTTCTCCTGTCTCGGCCAGTACTTTCCCCCTCTCTCTCTCTGTTCCTTCATCTCTCTCTCTCTCTCTCTCTCTCTCTCTCTCTCTCTCTCTCTCTCTCTTGCTCTTGCAGAAAAGACTATTTCTGATTATGTGCCAATCTCTGTCGGTGCCTCAAACTGCCACTTCACTGGGGACACCTGCTCTTTTCCGTGCATGTTCCTATTTCTCTTATTTGTCCAATTTTTGACCATGGACCTGCTTCAGTGTGTGCATGCAGTCTGTGTGTTATTCCCCCGTCAGTGTATGCACCGGTCACCCTATTTGCGAGCTCCTGCTCCTGACTGTGAGTGTGCAGGCCTCTCTGCTTGTGTGTATGGTTCTGTATTAGTCTCTGTGTATGAGTTAACCTGCCTTTATATTTGTGTGCACCTGGCTTTGTCCATTCAGTTGCTTCCCTCAGGATATCAGTGTGCATGTCACTGTCCTTGAGTGCGTCTGTCTGCATTTGAGTGTGTGTTATTTGTTTGTGCACTCGGCACTGTCTGTGAGTGTACCTGGCTCTCTCTCTGAGGAAATTCCAGCCTCTGTCTGACTGTACCTGCCTCTGTCTGTGTGCTCCTGCCACTGCTTCTCGATCGCTCTGTCACTGTGCCAATCGCTCAATGATTCCACACTGTAACTGTGCGTAGACCAGCTTGTCAGTGTGTCTGTCTCTTTCTTTATTCACCCACATCTCTCTGTATACTTGTGTCCCAGTCTCTGTAATATATGTGGACCTGACAGACATGCGAGTGCCCTTGCCTGAGCCTCTGAGTGTCCAGTGTCTTTCTGCTAGTATGCCTGCCTGTGCGAATTTTCTCCTGCCTCTGAGCAACAGCATCTCTGGTTGCTCCATTCCTGCCGCTTGCTGTGACTGTTCTTGCCCCCTGCCTGTGAGAGTCCCTGTGCCATCCCTGTGTGTCTCTGTCCTCTGTCTGTGAGTGTTGCTGACCCTCCCTGTGAGTATTCCTGCCCTCTCCCTGAGAGTGTTCCTGCCCTCCCCCTGTGAGGGTTCCTGCCCCTTGCCTGTGAGAGATACTGCACCCTTCCTGTGAGTGTCCCGACACTCTACCTGTGTGTCCCTGCCCCCTCCCTGTGAGCAATCCTATCCCCTCCCTGTGTGTCCCTGCCACCTCCATGTGAGTGTCCCTGACCCTGACTGTGTGTTCCTGCCCCATCTGTGTAAGTTCCTACCTCTGCCTGTGAGTGGCCCTGCCACATCCCTGTGAGTGTCCCTGACCCCTCACTGTGAGTGACCTGCCCCTACCTGTGTGTTCCTGTCCTATTCTTGTGTGTTCCTGCTCCATGCCTGTCCCTGCCCCCTCCCTGTGAGTGCCCCTGCACCAGCTTATGTGTTCCTGTCCCATGCCTGTGAGTGTCCCTGACCCCCTGTGTATGTCCCTGCCACCCTGCGTGTGTGTTCCTGCCCCATCTGTGAGTGTTCCTGTCACCTCCTTTTGATTGTCCATGCCTGTGAGTGTCACTGCCCACTGCCTGTGAGTGTCACTGCCCACTGCCTGTGAGTGTTCCAGCCCCCTGCCTGTGTTGCTGCCACTGCCTGTGTGTTCCTGTTCTATGCCTGTGAGTGTTCCTGCTCCATTCGTGGGTGTCCCTTCCTCTTACCTGTGAGCAATCTTGTCCCCTTCCTGTGGTCCCTGGATCCTCCTTGTGAGAGTTCCCATCCCATGCCTGTGAGTATTCTTGCTCCATGCCTGTGACCCTGCCTCCTGCCTGTGACCAATTCTATACCCTCCCGGTGTGTCCCTGCCACCTCCCTAAGTGTCCACACCCTTGCCTGTGTGTTCCTGTCCTATGCCTGTAAGTGGTCCTGCTCCATGCCTGTGAGTGTACCTGCCCCTGTGTGCCCCTGCCACCTCCCTGTGAGTGTCCTTGTACACTGCCTCTGTGTTCCTGCCCTGTCTGTGAGAGTCCCTGCCCCCTGTCTGTGAGGGCCCCGGCCCCCTGCCTGTGAGTGTCCCTGCCCCCTCTGTGTGTGTGGCTGCCACTGCCTGTGTTCCTGTCCCATGCCTATGAGTGTCCCTCCCCTCTCGAGAGTGTCCCTGCCCCCTCCCTGTGAGTGTCCCAGTGCCCTGCCCCTTTTCCTGCCCCGACTGTGAGAGTTCCTGTCCCCTCCATTTGAGTGTCCCTGTGAATGTCGCTGCCCACTGCCTGTGTGTTCCAGCCGCGTGCCTGTGTGTTCCTGCCCTGTTTCTGAGAGTTCCTGCCCCCACCTGTCTGTCCCTGCCCCCTCCCTATGAGTGTTCCAGTCCCTCCATGTGTGTCAAAGCACCCTCACTGAGTGACCTGCCCCTGCCTGTTTGTTCCTGTCCCATGTCTGTGTGTCCCTTCCCCTTGCCTGTGAGCAATCCTCTCCCCTCCTTGTGTTCCTGCCCCCTCTGAGTGTCCCTGCACACTGCCTGTGTTCCTCCCCCGTCTGTGAGAGTTCCTGTCCCATGCCTATGAGTATTTCTGCTCCATGCCTGTGTCCCTGCCCCCTCCCTGAGCAATCCTATCCATACCCTGTGTACCCCTGCCCCCTCCCTGTGTGTCCTTGCACCCTGCCCCTCTGTTCCTGCCCCTGTCTGTGAGTGTCCCTGCCCCCTCCTTATGTGTTTCTGTCCCATGCCTGTGAGTGTCCATGCCCCCCATGAGTGTCCCTGCACCCTGCCTGTGTTCTTGTCCCCTGTCTGTGAGAGTTCCTGTCCCCTCCCTTTTGAGTGTCCCTGTCCGAGAGTGTCGCTGCCCACTGCTGTGAGTGTTCCTGCCCCTGCCTGTGTTTCTGTCCAATGCCTGTGTGCATCCCTTCCCCTTGCCTGTGAGTTATCCTGTCCCCTCCCTGTGTTCCTGCCCCCTCCCTGTGTGTCCCTGCATCTTCCTGTGTCTTCTTCCCCTGTGAGAGTTCCTGTCCCGTGCCTGTGAGTATTTCTGCTCCATGCCTGTGTGTGTCCCTGCCCCCTGCATGTGAGCAATCCTATCCACTCCCTGTGTGCCCCTGCCACCTCCTTGTGAGTGTCCTTGCACCCTGCCTCTGTGTTTCTGCCCTGTCTGTGAGATTTCCTTCCCCCTCCCTGTGAGTTTCCCTGTCCCCTCCCTGTGTGTTCCTGTCACATCCCTTTGAGTGTCCCTGCCTCTGAGTGTTGCTGCCTCCTGCCTCTGAGTGTTCCAGCCCCCTGCCTGTGAGTGTTCCTGCTCCATTCTTGTGTGTGTCCTTTCCCCTTGCCTGTGAGCAATCTTGTCCCCTCCCTGTGTCCCTTCATCCTCCCTGTGAGAGTTCCTGTCCCATGCCAGAGTATTCCTGCTCCATGCCTCTGTCCCTGCCCCCTGCCTGTCAGCAATCCTATCCCCATCCTGTGTGTCACTGCCCCCTCCCTGTGAATGTCCTTGCAACCTGCCTGTGTGTTCCTCCCCATCTGTGAGAGTTCCTGTCCCGTGCCTGTGAATATTGCTGCAACATGCCTGTGTCCCTGCCCCCTGCCTGAGAGTGTCCCCGCCTCTGCCTCTGTGTTCCTGTCCCATGCATGTGAGTGTCCCTGCACCGTCTCTTTCAGAGTCCCTGTATGAGAATGTCACTGCCCACTGCCTGTGAGTGTTCCAGTCCCAGGCCTGTGAGTGTTCCTGCTCCATTCTTGTGTGTGTCCCTTCCCCTTGCCTGTGAGCAATCTTGTCCACTCCCTGTGTGTCCCAGCCCCCTCCCTGTGAGTGTTCCAGCTCCATGCCTGTGTATCCCTGCCCCCTGCTTGTGAGCAATCTTATCACCAGTGTGCCCCTGCCACCTCCATGTGTGTCCTTGCACCCTGCCTTTGTGCCCCTGCTCCATCTGTGAGATTTCCTTCCCCCTGCCTGTGAGTGTCCCTGCTCCCTGCCTGTGAGGGCCCCTTATTGTGTGTTCCTGTCCCATGCTTGTGTCTGTCCCTTCCTCTTGCCTGTGAGCAATCCAGTCCCCTACCTGTGTGTCCCTGCCCCCTCCCTGTGAGGGCCCCTGATTGTGTGTTCCTGTCCCTTCCTCTTGCCTGCGAGCAATCCAGTCCCCTACCTGTGTGTCCCTGCCCCCTCCCTGTGAGTGTTCTGCACACTGCCTGTGTGTTCCTCCCTGTCTGTGAGAGATCCTGTCCCATGCCTGTGATTATTTCTGCTCCATGCCTGTGTCCCTGCCCCCTGCCTGTGAGCAATCCTATCCCCTCTTTGTGTCCCTGCCACCTCCCTGTGAGTGTCCCTGCACCAGCTTCTGTGTTCCTGTCCCATGCCTGTGAGTGTCCCTGAGTCCCTGCCTGTGAGAGACTCTGCCCCCTGCCTGTGAGGGCCCCGGCCCCCTGCCTGTGAGGGCCCTGGCCCCCTGCCTGTGTGTTCCTGTCCCATGCCTGTGTGTGTCCCTTCCGCTTGCCTGCGAGTAATCCTGTCCCCTCCTTGTGTGTCTCTGCCCCCTCCCTGTGTGTCCCTGCACCCTGCCTGTGTGTTCCTCCCCATCTGAGAGTTCCTGTCCCATGCCTGTGAGGATTTCTGCTCCAGGCCTGTGTGTATCCCTGCCCCCTGCCTGTGAGAAATCCTATCCACTCCTTGTGTGCCCCTGCCATCTCCCTGTGTGTTCTTGCACCCTGCATCTGTGTTCCTGCCCTGTCTGTAAGATTTCCTGCCCCCTGCCTGTGAGTGACCCTGCCCCTTGCCTGTGAGTGTCCCTGCCCCTTCCCTGTAAGTGTCCCTGCCCCCTCCAAGTGTGTTGCTGACCCTGACTGCGTTCCTGTCCCATGTCCACTGTCGCTGCACTCTCGTCAGTGTCCCTGCCACCTCCCTGTGAGTGTCCTGCACCCTGCCTGTTTTCCTGCCCCCTGTATGTGGAAGTTCCTGTCCCCTCCCTTTGAGCGTCCCTGTGAATGTCGCCGCTCACTGCCTGTGAGTGTTCCAGCTCCCTGCCTGTGTGTTCCAGCCCCCTGCCTGTAAATAATCCTATCCCCTCCTTGTGTCCCTACCACGTCCCTGCAAGTGCCCATGCATCCTGCCTGTGTGTTCCTGCCCTGTCTCTGAGATTTCCTGCTCCCACCTGTGAGTGTCCCTGCCACTTCCCTATGTGTTCCAGTCCCTCCATGTGAGTGTCAAAGCACCCTCACTGTGAGTGACCTGCCCCTACCTGTGTGTTCCTGTTCCATGCCTGTGAGTGTTCCTGCTCCATTCGTGGGTGTCCCTTCCTCTTACCTGTGAGCAATCTTGTCCCCTCCCTGTGGTCCCTGCACCCTCCCTGTGAGAGTTCCCATTCCATGCCTGTGAGTATTCCTGCTCCATGCCTGTGAGCAATCTTATCCACTCCCTGTGTGCCTCTGCCACCTACCTGTGAGTGTCCTTGCACCCTGCCTCTGTGTTTCTGCCCTGTCTGTGAGATTTCCTGCCCCCTCCCTGTGAGTGTCCCTGCACCCTGCCTGTGTGTTCCTGCCCCTGTCGGTGAGAGTTCCTGTCACCTCCCTTTGAGTGTCCCTGCCTGAGTGTTGCTGCTTCCTGCCTGTGGGTGTTCCAGTCCCAGACCTGTGAGTTTTCCTGCTCCATTCTTTTGTGTGTCCCTTCCCCTTGCCTGTGAGCAATCTTGTCCCCTCCCTGTGAGAGTTCCTGTCCCATGCCAGAGTACTCCTGCTCCATGCCTGTGTCCCTGCCCCCTGCCTGTGAGCAATCCTCTCCCCGTCCTGTGTCACTGCCACCTCCCTGTGAGTGTTCCTGCCCCCTCCTTTTCAATGTCCCTGTCTGAGAATGTCACTGCCCACTGCCTGTGTGTTCCAGCCCCATGCAGGTGAGTGTTCGTCCCCTGTGAGTGTTCTTGCCCCTGCCTGTGTGTTCCTGTCCCATTCCTGTGAGTGTTCCTTCCCCTTGCCTGTGATCAATCGTCCCCTCCCTGTGTGTCCCTGCAACCTGCCTGTGTGTTCCTCCCTCCTGTCTGTGATAGTTCCTGACACATGCCTGTGTTTATTCCTGCTCCATGCCTGTGTGTCCCTGCCCCCTGCCTGTGAGCAATCCTATCCCCTTCCTGTGTGTCCCTCCCACCTCCCTGTGAGTGCCCCTGCACCCTGCCTCTGTGTTCCTGCCCCATCTGTGAGTGTCCCTGCCACCTCCCTAAGTGTTCCAGTCCCTCCCTGAGTGTCGCCGACCCTCCCTGTGAGTGACCTGCCCCTGCTTGTTCCTGTCCCATTCCTGAGTGTTCCTGCTCCATTCTTGTGTGTCCCTTCCCCTTGTCTGTGAGCAATCTTGTCCCCTCCCTGTGTGTCCCTGCACCCTGCCTGTGTGTTCCTCTCTCCTGTCTGTGAGAGTTCCTGACCCATGCCTGTGATTATTCCTGCTCCACGCCTGTGTGTCCCTGCCCCCTCTGAGCAATCCTATCCCCTCCCTGTTGGTTCTTGCCATGCCCGTGAGTGTCCCTGACCTTGCCTGTGTGTTCCTGCCCCATCTGTGTGAGTTCCTACCCCCTGCCTGTGAGTGTCCGTGTCACCTCCCTGTGAGTGTTCCAGTCCCTCCCTGAGGGTGTCCCTGCCCCCTCACTGTGATTTACCTGCCCCCACCTGTGTGTTCATGTCCTATGCCTGTGAGTGTTCTTGCTCCATGCCTGTAAGTCCCTGCCCCTTGCCTGTGAGCAATCCTATCCCCGTGTGCCCCTGCCACCTCCCTCAGTGTCCTTGCACCCTGCATCTGTGTTCTTGCACAGTGAGGGTCCCTGTTCCCTGCCCTAAGGGTCCCTGCCCCCTGCCTGTTTGTGTCCCTTCCCCTTGCCTGTGAGCAATCCTGTCCCCTCCGTGTGTCCCTCCCACCTCCCTGTGAGTGCCCCTGCACCCTGGCTCTGTGTTCCTGCCCCGTCTGTGAGTGTTGCTGCCACCTCCCTGTAAGTGTTCCAGTCCCTCCCTGTGAGTGTCCCTGCCTCTCACTGTGTGTTCCTGTCCTATGCCTATGAGTGTTCCTGCTCCAAGCCTGTGTGTCCCTGCCCCCTGCCTGTGACTGTCCATGCACCTGGCCTCTTGTGTTCCTGCCCCATCTGTGAGAATTCCTTCCCCCTCCGTGGGAGTGTCTGTGCCTCTGCCTGTGTTCCCCTGCCCCCCTCCCTGTGTCGTCCCGAAATCAATTTTCCCTGTCCGTCCGCTGTAAATAACACAGTGCCACGAGGTCGATTCAAATAAATACCTTTATTAGCAGTGCACCGCGAGGAGAACTCTCTTCATCACTCACTAAGAGTCGCTTCCCGAGTTCTCCCCGAACAAACAGCAGACAGACATTTATACAGGAATTGTCACGCACATCCCATGCAAACGGCGCCGCGAGTTTCGGTCAAGCTATAGAGATCCCGAGACAGCTATCACACCTTTTGTCTTAGTATAATTGAGTTATAATCAAGGCTTTCAAAGGCAGGTATCACCTTTCATTGTTCAGACAAAGTCTGCACCTCGATGTTAATTATACTCAGTATCGCCACTGTCTGACATATCGGAATGGTTCGTTACCGGAAACAAAAGCAGTTAACATACTTAACATTCCAACTTAACTAGTGGGTCAGCAGCTTGCTCGTCCTTGCTAAAGAAATATAAATGCATATATATATATTTTGTTTGCCAGTTATAGGTATGGTTGCAATTCTTAACCCTTCACTTCCTCATTCCCTCCTTTTTATCATTTCATGATAAACTAGAGCGGCGCTGAGAACGGGGCCGAGAGCTTATTAATAAGGACCTTGCAACAGGTATTTAGACAGGCCAGCACCACACAGCATACTATGAAAATCACGATTAGTCCCACAGCTCCATGCAGCAGGTATGATGCCCACGACCCTCCTAGCAGCCACCCCAACAAATTTGTCCCTCCTGTAAATCCCTGTCTAAAGCTATCTACTTGCGTCTGAATGTCCTGAATGGCATGGGAGATGTTGTAGGACTCGTCTCTCATGTTGGTGATACATTTGTCCCCAACTATAACACATACTCCTCCTTGCTGAGCCAACTGGTAGTCCACAGCATACCGGGTCTGCTGGGCATAAAGTCAAAGCTCTGCCAGTTCCTGGTTCACCAGTTCCCGGTTCACCAGTTCCCAGTGCAACCAGTCCACAAATAAGGTAGTTCCGGTGTTTTGTGGCTATAGTTCCTGCCGAACCCCCCAGAGAGAGAGTACTCAGGAATCCATAACGTAACGATGCTAAGGGAGATCCCAATGACATGGGATTCCTCCAATCCTCACAGAACTCCTCACTAACTGACCGCACCACAAGTCTTCGTCGGACATGAGCCTTCTGGGGGCAGGGGACCGTGACCGGCCCGATCGTTCCTATTGCAAACCAGGCTGGCAAAGTGGGGGTGGCTGTGGTGTAAGTGTCATTAAAGAGGAACACATACCCTTCCTTAGCCCGGCTGCAGGTTACATTACCCGATTGCCGTGGACTGGGCATTTGAGAATACCAAGAGATCACAGCAACATTTCTCCCATGCTCCCTCAGGTAATTCTCCCTGGTTAGCCATTCTAAAAAGACATTAGACAATCTCACGTGGGTCCCGTTCCCTTCTCCACAAACCCATCGCTCTCCTGCAAGCAACGTAGCAGCACACCTGGTGGGAGTGCGATTCCCATGCAGCTGCATATGCATTTTGTAAAACAAATTATCCTCTAACGCCCACACAAGAGTACTGGTAATGGTGAGGAGTCCGAATTTAAAAGGTATTAGCTTTCCTCCGGTGGCCATGGTTTGCAGTCGCTCAGATGAATCCAACGTTCCTAGCCTTTTACTTTCACGGCTGTCGGTGTTTGGAGTAGTATCTGGAAGGGGCCTTTCCACTGAGGTCCCAGTTAGGGCACTCCCAATCCCGTATCAGTACCAAGTCTCCGATTTCCAGGTCAGGCAATTCCGTGTTCTGCCCTTCAGGAGGTTTAAAGGCACTCTCCACCTGCAAATTAAGTAACTTTAAAGAGGACGTAAGTTGTCTGAAATACCTTTGTAGTTCATCCCCCATGATATTAAGGTCAAACTGTGTAGCGGGTTGTGTGGCGGTGTCCCATGGGGTTCTTACTGGACACCCATAGACGATTTCGGCAGCCGATACCCCGGTGGTTGAGTGGGGGGGGGGGGGTGTGTGATTCTCATATGGTACAATGCTATGGGGAGAACCTTCAACCAGTTTAGACCTGTCTCTGACACTAATTTGGTTAGTTTATTCTTAAGGGTGCTGTTAGCTCTCTCTACTACACCTGCTGACTGAGGGTGGTAGGTGCAGTGGAACTGCTGTTCGATATGCAGTGCCTCGCATAATTCCTTATTTATTATTCCCTATGAAGTGGGGGCCAATAACAGAACTTATCCGTCGGGGTACCCCAAACCTTGATAACCTCTGTGAGCAATAACTTTACTACTGTTGAGGCCTTATTGTTGGTGGTTGGAAAAGTTTCAATCCATCTACTAAATACATCAACAATAATAAGACAGTACTTGTAACAATGTACACGTGGTAATTTAATAAATTCGAGTTGTATGCATTCAAAAGGACCACCTGGCAAGGGGGTTTTGCCTGGGGTGCACTTCACCCCTTTCCCAGCATTGGTTTGTTGGCATATCAAACACGACCGTATTTGCCTTGAGCTGCTTCCTCCAATCTGTGGTGCACACCAGTTACGTAGTAAAATGTTACTCATTCCCTCCTTGCCAAGGTGGATATCAGAATGTAGGCAGTCAATAAGCATTGGTAACAAAGAATCAGGTATACATACTTGACCGACTGGAGTAACCCAGAGGCCGTGTAGCCAGAGTGCGTACACCTGTGCGCCTTCCACATTTGTTTTTCTGAGTCAGGGGCGTCCCCCTGTAAGTGCTGCACAGTGACTATGTCTGGGGTGCCGGGCGTTGCTATCTTTGGCTTGCAAACAACTGCTTGTTTTTTCCATAGTGGAAACGATTTAAGACCCCTGGCATGCTGCCAATTTCGCTTCTGTATCTGCCCTGTTATTGCCCTGGGTTATTAGGGAGGCATCTGAAAGGTGAGCGGAGCATTTAATGATGGCCAATTTGTTTGGGAGGAGGATGGCTTGGAGGAGGTTCTTTACATAAACCGCATTCTCTATGGGGCTACCTGTAGATGTCAAAAATCCCCTGTGTGCCGAGAGTTGGCCAAAATCATGGGCAACTCCAAAAGCAATAGCGGGAGTCAGTGAAGACATTAACTACTTTGTCCTTGGCTAAAATGCATGCTAGGGTCAGAGCAAAGAGTTCTGCTGTTTGGGCAGAGACTGGGGGCTGCAGAGATGCAGATTCCACACTCTGGGAGTCGTTTATCACGGCATAGCCGCTAAGGCGATGCCCTGTTCAGAAATGTAGAAACTACCCGTCGATGTACAGGTTTAAGTCGGCTGACTGGATGGCCTTATCTGAAAGGTCTGGACGGGGTGCAGTTAAAAGTGGTTAAGCATTAGACAGTTATGAGGTGGGTCCGCAAGATCCTCTGGTGGGGCCTCAGGAAGGTGTCAGGATTAATGGTTGTACAGTAGGCAAAAGTGAGGAGTGGGTTATTCAGGAGTGCAACCTCGTATCTGTTTAAGCGGGCCTCGGTAAGATGTTGCGTCTGGTGAGAAGTTAAGAGTGCCGTTACGGTGTGGGAGGAATAAACCATCACTGCTTGTTGCAGGGTTATATTGGAGGCTGCTGTTACTAGGGAATAATGGCTGGAAGCATTTGTGAGCATGGTGAAAGTCCCCTTGCAACTGGGTCCAGCCAAGTGGAGTAGTATGCCACCGGTCTTTTCCTATCACCATGGGTTTGAGTAAGGATGGCTGTAGTGCAGTCCTCTAGGACATTCACGAAGAGCTGAAAATGGGCGATCATACAAAGGGCGTCCCCAAGGCCGGGGGCTGGCAAGGGCCTGTTTGAGGCTATCAAAGGCCTCCCTTTGTTCCTTGGTAAGTTCAAAGGGTCCCACAGACTGGCTTGAGGCCAAGGGTGTGAGGTGCTTAATAAGGAGCGCCACGTTCGGTAGCCACTGTCTGCAGAAATTTACTTACCCTGAGAAGGAGCGCATACCCTTTGGGGTAGTGGGCGGTGGGGTGGCAATGATGGGTGCAATACGTTCGGGAGTGAGCCGCCACTCGGTAGCACTTAAGAGGATGCCCAGAAATTTCACCTGGCGCTCGGTTTGTTTTACTTTCTATGGAGGTATTACGTATCCCCAAGAGTGGAACGCGTTAAGTAGTCTATTCGTGTCCGTGATGTTGGCGGGCTCCGAGGGGCTTGCTAGTAAAAGTTCATCTACATACTGGACAAGAGTGGATTTATCAGAAAGGTGTAACCCTTGGAGTTGATTATGTAAAACTTGGGAAAAAAGAGCCGGAGAGTGTATAAAACCTTGCGGGAGGCGCGTCCAAGTGTATTGCTGACCTTGGAAGGTGAAAGCAAACAGGTACTGCAAGTCAGGAGAGAGAGGAATTGCGAAAAATGCATGCTGCAAATCCACAATGGTAAAAATGCAAGAGTCGGCAGGGATACTACTGAGAATGGTAGCTGGATTGGGGACCACGGATTGTAGTGGCTCCACTATCTCTTTGACCTTACTTAGGTCTTGTACAAGGCGCCACTCTGTCCATCCAGGTTTGGGGACGGGTCAAATGGGGGTGTTACAAGGTGATTGGCAACGAACCAGGATGCCCTGTTTGCAGAACAAATCTATTAACTGAGTTATTCCGTCGACTGCCTCTCTCCGAAGGGGATACTGTGGGATGGAAGGCAGTTGTGCTCCTGGTCTAACACGGATCTGGACTGGGGTCACTGGGGTGTACCTTACCTCGCACTTCGATGCGGCCCATAAATCGGGGGTGGGTTCATCCGAAGGGAGTCGATGGGGCCGGTGATGGTGTAAGCAGCCCGTCACTGAGAAAGGGACGAGGTAATAAGTCAGGGTCCCCCCGGCAGAGCCTGAGGAACCCCGAAAAGGCCTTTGTCTGCCTGTACCTCAAGCCGGTAGGCTAGGAATCCCAGTTCCTTTGGGCTATGTCCCTCACTAACTGACAGGGTAATGTGAGGAGACATCAAGCCTGACTGATTCCACAATTCATTAGGCACTTGGACTAGAAGTGCTGCCTCCTCCTTTCCCACTACTTCCCCTAAAATAGTGACAGTCACCATGCTACCCAGCAGAGGAGTATACAACCCTTCTAGTTCCCTTGAGGCCCCAGTAGGGTCGTAAGCTGGTGTCACATGCGGGTCAGTGGTTTCCAAGGGTGGGTCAAAATCGCTGCTCGTGAAGTTCATCGTCCACCACTGAGGATGCTGGTGTATCCAGAGTATCCTATGGTTTTTAGGACCAGTAATGGTAATACCGTCATCCAGGCATTGTATTTTGAGTTGGAAGGAGCACAGCAGGTCCCTCCCGGCTAGGTTAACTCCCAGGCTTGTTGGATCAGGCATTCCCGATCTTCAAATTTAACTTGTAAGGGTTTAGTTAAGGGGTAGGATCTTTCCTGTCCCTCCAGTCCGTTCAATGGAATTGAAGCAGTGGACAGTTTAAAATCATGCTGGGTAATACAAGGGGCTTCAAGGGTCTAAGTATTTGCTCCCGTGTCTATCATAAAGGGAATTGGCTTTCCTCCAACTAAGAAATTGACGATGCGTTCATCGTCCGGGTTATTGGTGAGGGCAGGGTACATGGAGAAGCTACTCTCCACGTCTAGTCAGGCAGAAAACGGGTTGTTGGTTGAAAAAGGTTGTCGTCTACCAGGGGGTCTGGTCTGCCGATGACGGTAGTGGGGGCAGTCCCTCCGCCAATGGTCAGCTGCCCCACAAAGGTAGCATCCCATCGGCCTGGCGCTCACCGGTGTGGGTTGTTGGGGTCCCCTGGGTCTTTGGTAATTACGAGAGGGTGTTGGTGGTGGCCCACAAAGGGGCCCGTGCACTGGGGCTCTTAAGTCTTTACCGGACCAGTCAACTCCTTCTGGAACGCAAAATTGCCGCTCCATTTGATAGCCCGTATTGTCGGAGTAGGAAGGTTGGGGCCGAGGGGGTCTCTGCACCATTTCTTGTTTTGTCTTTGTGGCTTTCGACTTGGCCCGTTACTCCAGAAGTGGACTGGCGCCCTCCTCATGGCTTGTCGTGTGTGGTCAGGCCAGTTCATGTCATTAGTGCGGACAGCTAAGGCCACACCCGCAGGGATGCATTGTAATAGGAGGGCGTTAAACTGGGGGGAGGCATTGCCTCTGTTGTAGGCATCGTCCCCTGCATAGGTACCGTAAAGTGAACAGAAACGGTCCCAAAAGTCTGGGCCGTCCTCACCTTGTTTCGGTCGGCATTCTAAAACTTTAGTTATGTCAATAGGCTGCTGGAGGGTTTTACGAAGGGCAGTTCTAATAGTGGCCACCTGGTCCTGAGGCTGGACGGCCACCTGAAAGGCTGTCCAGTCAGTGTAGTTCCTCAGGTGTTCTTTCCACTATGCCACTTCATTAGTCGTAAGGGCCATGCAACAAATACTGAAAAGGTGTTGTGGGGCGGCCTGGTCCATCTGAATTGTTCCAATCACATAATCTATGAAATCCTCCAGGTTGGTTTTACGGTTGGGCTCCTGACTCATGATTAAGCACGTCTCCTGAGGCTTCCAAGTGGTGTCAATTTGGATTGTAGGATTAGCGCTGGTTTGGGCTAGATCGGGATTGGGAACACTGCTGTTGGGGAATTGTTTCTTAACCTTGGCTCCCTTAACCCCGTTCAACATGGTTGGTGGGCTGGGATCTGTAGGGTCGCCATAATCAGTGGTAGAATCAGAGTCGCTGTCCATCTGAGAATCTATGGAAGGACTGTCTCTTGTCAAAACGCTTCGTCGTTTGTCTGTGGCCTTAGAGCCACCTGTCAGTGGGCTTTCCCTTCGACTAAGCCGCATCCTGGTTCGGGACGCAATAGGGCCATGGGCTTGTCCTGTGGGCGGGACTTGGCTAGCAGTCGCTGGTGGTAAGGGCGGGACTGCTGGCGGGCTAGCCGCATTATATGGGGTCGGCAATGAAACCGGAGGGTAGGTAGGGTCTGTGGGTGGGACCATCCAATCCTTCTCCTCTTCGTCCGTATCATTACTTTGGAACAACAGGGGCACGCCAGACATGTCGGAAGGTACCTCCACTTTATCCTTACTACTTTTATTTTTATTTCTGCTCTTCTCCTCATACACCTCATTTACCTCTTCTCTCTCCCTTCTGCTCATTTCAGTTTCGTGGTCTCCACACTGAGACTTCAGGACTTCCCAACTCTTAAGATTTCCCTGTTCATCACACACACTGATTCCCCTTCTGCTCGCATTATGTTCCCAGCTAGCCTGCTTAGATTTGATGTGTTAGGTCTTCGGCCGTTTTTCTCCGTGGACATTAATAATTTCCATTTTTCCCCTGTATTCCGCTCCCAAAGGCTTGCCTTTGGGCATTTATCTACGTCCCAAGTTCCCCCCAATGGTCATATTTCGTTTCCCAATTTCTTATTGAGGCATGCTGATAATTTACGGAA
>NC_067418.1:52195589-52282643 GCF_009764475.1 Pristis pectinata
GATGGACACTGACCTCACGATTTACCTCGTTGTGACCTTGCACCGTATTGCACTGCATTTTCTCTGTACCTGATACAGTTTACTCGGTACTGTTACTGTTTTTACCTGAAGAACCTCAATGCACTTCCTACTAACCCAACGTAACTGCACTGTTTAATGAATTGACCTGGACGAAAGCTACGCAAGACAGGTTATTGACTGTACCTCGGTAAAAGTGACAAAAATAAACCAATCACAATACCATCTTCCTCACACCTGATTTGGACCCCCCCCCCTCCTCTTCCCAATCGAGTTTAAACACTCCCTTAAAGCAAACAACTATACCCGCAAGGATGTGTACCACTCCAGTTCAGAGCAAGCTCTCCCTCTTGCACAGGTCACCCCTATCACCAGAAGAAATCCCAATGGTGCACACCTCTAAACCCCTGGCCCAGCTCATTAATGGCGCACACGTGTAAACGCCTGCCCAATTCTTCAATGATGCACATCTCCAAACCCCTGTCCCAACTCTTCAATGGTGCACACCTCTAAACCCCTGCCCCAACTCTACAGATCCCAGCATAACGGGGTTAAGGGAGCCAAGGTTAAGAAACAATTCACCAACAGGAGTGTTCCCAATCCTGATCCAGCCCAAGCCAGCGCTAATCCTACAATCCAAATTTACACCACTTGGAAGCCTCAGGAGATGTGCTTAATCATGAGTCAGGCGCCCAACCGTAAAACCAACCCGGAGGATTTCATAGATGATGTGATTGTAACAATTCAGATGTATCAGGCACCCCCCCCCCCCAACCAATACCTTTTCAGTCTTTGTTGCATGATCCTTACGAATAATGAAGTGGCACAGTGGAAAGAACGCCTGGGGAACTATATTGACTGGACAGCCTTTCAGGCGGTCGTCCGACCTCAGGACCAGGTGGCCACTATTAGAACTGCCCTTCGTAAAACCCTCCAGCAGCCTATTGACAAAACTAAAGTTTTAGAATGCCGACCGAAACAAGGTGAGGACGGCCCAGATTTTTGGGACCGTTTCTGTTCAGTTTACGGTACCTATGCGGGGGACTATGCCTACAACAGAGGCAATGCCTCCCCCCAGTTTAACGCCCTCATATTACAATGCATCCCTGCGGGAGTGGCCTCAGCTATCCGCACTAATGATATGAACTGGCCTGACCACACACGACAAGCCATGAGGAGGGCGCCAGTCCATTTCTGGAGTAACGGGCACGATATGAAGCCAGAAAGGTAAAACAGGAAATGGTGCAGAGACCTCCTCGGCCCCAACATTCCTACTCCGACAATACGGGCTATCAAATGGAACGGCAAGATTACGTTCCAGAAGGGGTTGACTGGCCCGGTAAAGGATACCCACTGTACCCAATGACTTAAGAGCCCCAGTGTACGGACCCCCTTGTGGACCACAACCACCACCACCACCACCCTCTCGTAATTACCTGGGAACCATGGGGATAGGAAAAGACCGGTGGCATACGACTCCAAACGGCTGGACCCAGTTGCAAGGGGACTTCCACCATGCTCACAGATGCTTCCAGCCATTTATTCCCTTGTAACAGCAGCCTCCAATATAACCCTGCAACAGGCAGTGATGGTTTATTCCTCCCATACCGTAATGGTACTCTTAACTTCTCACCAGACGTAACACCTTACCCAGGCCCGCTTAAACAGATACGGGGTAGCACTCCTGAATAACCCACTCCTCACTTTTGCCTACTGTACGACCATTAAGCCTGTCACCTTCCTAGAGGCCCCACGTGGATCTTGCGGACCCACCTCATGACTGTCTAATGCGTAACCACTTTTTAACTGCACCCCGTCCGGACCTTTCAGATAAGGCCATCCAGTCAGCCGACTTAAACCTGTACGTCGACGGCAGTTCCTACATTTCTGAACATGGCACCCACGTTAGCGGCTATGCCGTGGTAAACGACTCCCAGAGTGTGGAATCTGCATCTCTGCAGCCCCCAGTCTCTGCCCAAAAAGCAGAACTCTTTGCTCTGACCCGAGCATGCATTTTAGCCAAGGACAAAGTAGTTAATGTCTTCACTGACTCCCGCTATGCTTTTGGAGTTGCCCATGATTATGGCCAACTCTCGGCACACAGGGGATTTCTGACCTCTGCAGGTAGCCCCATACAGAATTCGGTTTATGTAAAGAACCTCCTCTAAGCCATCCTCCTCCCAAACAAATTGGCCATCCTTAAATGCTACGCTCACCTTTCAGATGACTCCCTAATAACCCACGGCAAAAACAGGGCAGATATAGAAGCGAAAGTGGCAGCATGCCAGGGGTCTAGAATCGTTTCCACTATGGAAAAACAAGAAGTTGTTTGCAAACCAAAGAGAGCAACGCCGGGCACCCCAGACATGGTCACTGTGCAGCACTTACAGGGGGACGCCCCTGACTCAGAGAAACAAATGTGGAAGGCGCACGGGTGTACGCACTCTGCGCTACACGGCCTCTGGGTTATTCCAGTCGGTCAAGTATGTATACCTGATTCTTTGTTACCAATGCTTATTGACTGCCTACATTCTGACACCCACCTTGGCAAGTAGGGAATGAGTAACATTTTACTACGTACCTGGTGGCACCCCAGATTGGAGGAAGCAGCTCAAGGCAAAATACGGTTGTGTTTGATATGCCAACAAACCAATGCTGGGAAAGGGGTGAAGTGCACCCCAGGCAAAACCCCCTTGCCAGGTGGTCGTTTTGAATGTATACAACTCGACTTTATTGAATTACCGCGTGTACATTGTTACAAGTACTGTCTCGTTATTGTTGATGTATTAGTAGATGGATTGAATCTTTTCCAAGCACTAACAATAAGGCCTCAACGGTGGTAAAGTTATTTCTTACACAGGTTATACCAAGGTTTGGTGTACCCCGACGGATAAGTTCTGACAATGGCCCCCACTTCATAGGGAAAATAAATAAGGAATTGTGCGAGACACTGTATATCGAACAGCAGATTCACTGCACCTACCACCCTCAAGCAGCGGATGTAGTCGAGAGAGCTAACAGCACCCTTAAGAATAAACTAACCAACTTAGTATCAGAGACAGGTCTAAACTGGTTGAAGGTTCTTCCTTAGCATTATACCATATGAGAATCACCCCACACTCGGCCACCGGGGTATCGGCTGGCGAAATCGTCTATGGGCGTCCGGGAAGAACCCCATGGGACGCCGCCACCGAACCCCCCACACAGATTAACCTTAATATCATGGGGGATGAACTATAAAGGTATTTCAGACAAATTACATCCTCTATAAAGTTTCTTCATTCGCAGGTGGAGAGTGCCATTAAACCACCTGAAGGGCAGAACACGGAATCGCCTGACCTGGAAATCGGAGACTCGTTACTGATACGGGATTGGGAGCGCCCTAAACTGGGATTTCGGTGGAAAGACCCCTTCCAGATACTACTCCAAACACCGACAGCTGTGAAAGTAAAAGGCCAGGAACGTTGGATTAATCTGAGCGAGTGCAAACGATGGCCACTGGAGGAAAGATAATACTTTTTTAAATTCGGACTCCTCACCATTACTAGTACTCTTGTGTGAGTGTTAGAGAATAATTTGTTTTACAAAATCCATATGAAGCTACATGGGAATCGCACCGTTTGTTACCTCTTGGCAGAGTCAGTGGAAGGCCTTTTTGTAGCCACGCCAAGCTGGAGCCCCAGTGTCTTCTTAAAGTATGACTTTTCAAACACAACGTGTGTTGGACAGATCGGAACTTACAGTCGGGTGCTGCCGGGTAAATGCTTGCAAGGAACAGTAACAGGACCTAGTAGTACAGCCCACCACCAGTCCTTCTCCCACTGTTTCACCGGCATAGAGTGGGGTTGTGGGCTAGCAATTGTACAGCATACGATAGCATGTGCCGCCACTACATGTACAGAAAGGAATTTCGGGTTTAAAGGGGGATGGTTTAGCTGTGAGTGCGCTGCCACTAGGTGTGCTACGTTACTTGCAGGAGAACGATGGGTTTGTGGGAAGGGAACGGGACCAACGTGAGATTGTCTAATGTCTCTTTAGAATGGCTAACCAGGGAGAATTACCTGAGGGAGCATGGGAGAAATGTTGCTGGGATCTCTTGGTATTCTCAAATGCCCAGTCCACGGCAATCGGGTAATACAAACTGCTACCGGGCTAAGGAAGGGTATGTGTTCGTCTTTAGCGGCACTTACATCACAGCCACCTCCGCCCTGTCAGCCTGGTTTGCAATAGGAACGATCGGGCCGGTCACGGTCCCCTGCCCCCAGAAGGCTCATGTCCGACGAAGACTTGTGTTGCGGTCAGTTAGTGAGGAGTTCTGTGAGGATTGGAGGGATCCTTTGTCATTGGGATCTCTCTTAGCATTGTTAGGCCATGGTGTCCTGAGTACTCTCTCTCTCTGGGGGGTTCAGCAGGAACTATAGCCGCAATAAACTGGAACTACCTTATTTGTGGACTGGGTGCAATGGGAAACAATACTATGGAGGGCATGAAGGCAGTGAACCGGGAACTGGCAGAGCTTCGACTTTATGCCCATCAGACCCGGTATGCTGTGGACTACCAGTTGGCTCAGCAAGGAGGAGTATGTGCTATAGTTGTGGACAAATGTATCACCAACGTGAGAGGTGAGTCCTGCAACATCTCCCATGCTATTCAGGACATTCAAACGCAACTGGATAGCTTTAGACAGGGATTTACAGGAGGGACAAGTTGGTTGGGGTGCCTTCTAGGAGGGTCGTGGGTATCATACCTGCTGCATGGAGCTGTGGGACTAATAGTGATTATAATAGTATGCTGTGTGGTGCTGGCCTGTCTAAATACCTGTTGCAAGATCCTTATTAATGAGCTCTTGGCCCCATTCTCAGCGCCGCTCTAGTTTATCATGAAATGATAAAAAGGAGGGAATGAGGAAGTGAAGGGTTAAGAATTGCAACCATACCTATAACTGGAAAACAATATATATATATATATATATATATATATATATATATATATATATATATATATATATATATATATATATATATATATATATATATATATATATATATATATGCATTTATATTTCTTTAGCAAGGACTAGCAAGCTGCTGACCCACTAGTTAGGTTGGAATGTTAAGTATGTTAACTGCTTTTGTTTCGGGTAACGAACCATTCCGATATGTCAGACAGTGGCGATACTGAGTGGAATTAATATGAAGGTGAAGACTTGGTCTGAATAATGAAGGGTGATACCTACCTTTGAAAGCCTTGATTATAACTCAATTATACTAAGACAAAAGGTGTGATAGCTGTCTCGGGATCTCTATAGCTTGATCGAAAGTCGCGGCGCCGTTTGCATGGGATGTGCTTGACAATTCCTGTATAAATGTCCGTCTGCCCTTTGTTCGGGGAGAACTCGGGAAGCGACTCTTAGTGAGTGCTGAAGAGAATTCTCCTAGCAGTGCACTGCTAATAAAGGTATTTGTTCGAATCGACCTCGTGGCACTGTTATTTACAGCGGACGGACAGGGAAATTGATTTCAGGACGACAAGTGCACTTATGAACCCTTACGTCGTTGGGTTGTGGTGGGTATCGCGACCACCCGGACTGAAACGCAGACGGTCTCAGAGGAACTTGGAAACACCATACACACACACACACACACACACACACACACACACACACACACACACACACACACACAAACACACACACACACACACACACACACACACACACAAACACACACACACACACACACACACACACACACACACACACACACACACACACACACACATGTCACCGGCCGTCGGGATTCAACCGGGGTCCTGAAGATTTGGCAGGCTGTGATCTACCAGCTGCGCCACATTTACGAGAATGTTGCCGGTTCAGGAGTTGAGTTACAGGGCAAGATTGAACAGGTTAGGACTTTATTCCTTGGAGCGTAGAAGAATGAGGGGAGATTTGATAGGGGTTTACAAAATTATGAGGGACATTGATAAAAGTTAATGCGAATAGGCTCATTCCACCTAAATTAGGAGAGATAAGTACGAGAGGGCATGGCTTTTGGGTGACAGGGTAAAGGTTTATGGGGAACTTTAGGGGGAACTTCTTCATTCAGAGAGTGGTGGTAGTGTGGAACGGGCAGCCATTTTAAGTAGTAAATGCGGGCTCACTCTTAAATTTTAGGAATAACTTGGATAGATACATAGACGGGAGAGGTCTGGAGGGTTATGGACTGAGTGCAAGGAAGTGGGACAAGCAGAATAACGTTTCGGTACGGACTAGAAAGTTTGAATGGCCTGTTTTCTCTGCTGTAGTGTTATATGGTTCTATGTCATAAAAAAAATAATTTGACTCAGCATAATTCTCAATGTGTCTTTCACCAAATTCTTAATTCCAGGCATCGCACTCGCACTGACATCAGATTAAATGAATCAAAGTTCCCGGGTTTCCATCTCCATCCTCTCATCCATAGCAAGGATTCATCTGGAACTTTCACTTTGAGGGAAATGCTCAAAGTCCACAGACTTCCGGATCACACGTTCGCACACCATTGGCGTTTCAGAAAGATCCCAGACCCTACTGGTCCATCTCACTGAGCAGTACTAATTTGGATAGTTATTGTCACATGGAACAAGGTACAGTAAAAAGACTTGTCTTCCACACAGTTTATTCAGATCAATTCATTACTACTTGTGCTTTGATGTAGTATTGAGTAAAATGCAGAATAAAGTGTTACAGTTACAGAGGAAGTGCAGTGCAGGCAGGCAAAGTGGTGGAAGGTCATAACGAGCTCGATTCTGAGGTGGAGAATCCATTCAATCCAACGTGGAAACCGATCAATAGCCGGATAACAGCGGGATAGAAGCTGTCGTTCAGCCCGGTGGTACGTGCTTTCAGGCATTTGTTTCTTCTGCCGATGGGAGGGGGAGAAGAGTGCATGTCCCGGGTGGGTGGGTATAAACCCTGGACATCAGCACCCTTTTCTCTGAGTCATTTTACGTGTTGCTCCAGCCGTCCGGATACAAAGGGGTTAACCGCAGATGTTTGTTCAATAAATGTAATTAACGTCAGTCTGCACGGAGCCCGATTGTGTCACCAGGGTTTTCCACACTGTTTTAAAAATCTGCTCCTTTCGATGAAATCTCACATTGAGAGAATAGCAGCTGCACAGCGGAAGAAGATAATTCGGGAGCTGCGAACAATCATGCGGGATGTTACATGAACGGATGGAATCTGTAAATAGCAGAGTGTGAAGCTCTGCTCACCGAGTTGAATCTGGGAACAGTGGAGTAAGCTGTTACAGGAATGGGTGGGGGTCCGGAAACAGGAAAGTGGGATGTTACAGCGATGGGACGGGGTGTATTCCCATTTTCTGACTACATTTTATCGGCTGCTCCTTGGATAAAAGCAGAATATCGGATCTTCTATTTAATCTACTCTATTAAGCCCGTCTTTTTTCCCATCCTCGCTCTTGTTGCTGTTCCGGGTAAGTCCCTTTCCAGCGACTCGATCAAAAAACAGGTGAGAAGCCGTGGTTACGGGTCCGGTAAAGTGGTCTGCTGGGTGGACTGTTCATTACGTGTTACGATTAATAAAGCGGAACGTCCTCACTAACTGAGCTCCGGTTGAGGGAGATGCCATACGTAGAGCTGGTCTATGTGCGGTGATCAATGCCTTGAATGGAGTTTATCACCGTGTTATTTATCCTCCCTTTCTCGATGCCATCAACTTATATTTCTGCCACGTCCCCAACTACATTTATTTGTCCTATAAACCATTGCTATCTCCACTGCCGTTTTCCTGCAATTCACGCTCTCCTCACTGCTGCCGTGTCTGCTGATCCCATCTGTCGAAACTCTCTGCGGCAATCAGTAAACTGATATTATTGCATTTAACATGGTCTAATTTCAATGTGGAACCTCTGGTAGTTTCCCACAGCCCCCATTCCCCTGCCGGGCACTACCTGCGGCTGAATCAGACCCCTCCGCCGTGGACCTGTTCAAATTTCACCACATTCTCCAGTGTTGTTGCGTCAGAACATCCAACATAAAGTCGCTGCATAAAGTGCAGGAAGAGTGATCGGGTCTCCAACCCACACTGACCCCGGGTCGTCAAAAAATGATCAACGACTGTCTCACAGAGCACGAGCAAGAATCGGAATCAGGAGCCTCGGCTGATTCCGCATACTCACCAGGTCAACATATCACCTCTACCTCAACCGAAGCTCAGATACTGAGGACTTTGTTCTTTATTAACTGGAACATGTAACGAATTTTTCACTCGTCAGGCATCTTCTCCAGACCACGGAACAACCGCTTCTCATCTGTCTGTTGGTCGAAGTGATGCTGTTAGTTTCCAGTTGCTGGTTGATTTCACTGATCTATAATCCCCGTCTCCAGCAGACAACCCCTGTGTCGGGTACAAACACCTCTAACTCTGAATCCAAGAACAGGTTTCTGCATTTGATTTTCCTCTCTGTGAATCTGCTGACGTTGCCCCGAGCCCGCTGTCATGTTTGTCTTTATTTCCCTCCTCACGGTGAACGTGCTGACGATTGTGGTCCTGTCCCGGGGAAAGTGTTGTCTCTGCAAAGGCGTCACTCTCTACCTGGTGGCCATGGCAAATGCGGATCTGCTGGTCGTTGTCCCCGACCTTGTACTGAGGCAGATTCCGATTGTATATTGGGAAGCGTTTGGTTTCCTGGAGTACATGCCGTCCTGCTTTACGCAGCCACCGACTGTTCTGTCTGGTTCACCGTCGCTTTCACCTTTGATCGGTTTGTGGCCATTTGTTTTCATAAGCTGAAAGCAAAATATTGCACCGACAGAACGGCGGCTGTGGTTCTGGGGACGATGACCGTGCTGAGTTATTTAAAGAATATTTTCTGGTATTTCATGCTCTCAGGAGACTACGTGTTGAATTATTTTCCTTGGTTTTGCTGGGGAAGAGTCGATGTTGAGTTCTCAGTTGTTTGGACAGCAGTAGAGTTCCTCCATTACCTCCTCACTCCTGTTCTCCCATTTGTCCTCATTCTCCTGCTCAATGCTTTGACCATCAGACACGTTTTAGTGGCGAGCAAAGCCCGCAGGATACTCCGGAGTCCCAGCAGTGGCGAGAGTCCCAGAGACCCGGAGATGGAGAACCGCAGGAAGTCCCTCATTTTACTGTTGGTTGGGTCGGGGAATTTCATCCTTTTGTGGGCGCTGTTTATGGTAAATTCTGTGTGAATTCGATTGTTTTACATGAATGTGGCTGGGATTCCAAATCCTATCATAAGCGAACTGAGCTTCATGCTGCAGCTCCTGAGCTGCTGCACAAACACGGCTCTTTACGGTGTGACCCAGACAAAGTTCAGGGAGCAGCTGAAGGAGGTGGTGAAATCTCCCCTCACTCTAATTGTGAAATGCGCTCAGCGCGGAGAGGAGCTGAGAAATCCAAGCGCTCCCCCGCCTGAACCAACTCCATCTCACCCACTCCATGCATACTGGAGGGGGGGGGGGGGTAGGGATGGGGGTGGGGAAACAGGCAGAATCAGGCCGGTAATTCTGAACTGAAAGGAATATCGCCTCAAATTTGTGACTTTGTTTTGATCTAAATTAGCTCTGTTTTCCTTGAACAAATTGTGTATAATTCATTTTTAATTTGTTTCACTTGAGAATGCTGATTATTTCACGCGACCTGCCTGTGATGTCGCTTCAAGTACGTTTTTCATTATACCTGTGAAATGTGCTTGTGCTTCTGACGATAAACTCGACCTTGAATTTGACTTTGAATTATTTGAGTTCGGTCTTCTCGGCAGAATTACTTTCCGCTGTTTGAGGCTTGAATTCACAGATCCAGAGACCTGGGTTAGAAAACAAGATGCAGCACAGGAACAGTCCTTTCGGCTCACGACGTTGCGCCGGAATAATTATATATATCGTTAAAAGTTTAACTAAACCAATATTTTATGCTCACAAAATGTCCGTAATCCCCCATTCCGTTTATATCCATGTACACCAATCGTATTTCCCTCCACTGCCACATTTGACAGAGTAATACAGGCACCCATCACTCCCTGAGTAAAAATAAAACTGCCGCACACACCTCCTTTGAATTTACCACCTCTCACCTGAAAGGCATTTACTCTGGTATCAGAATTTCGACCCTGTGAAATGCCACTGGCTGTTTACTCTATCTGTGACTCTCGTAATCTTATGAACTGCCATGAAATCTCCCCTCAACCTCCGACGCTCCAGATAAAACAACCCAAGTTTGTCGAACTTCTCCCAACAGCACATGGACTCTCATCCAAGCAGCATCCTCAAACTTCGACACCCGATTCATAGACTTCACATCCTTCCTGTAACGGGGGACCAGAATTGAATGCAATGCTCCAGATGCGGCCTGACCAGAGTTTCAAACAGCAGCGAGATAACTTCCCGACTCTTGAACTCAGTGCCTTGACTAATAGTGGCAAGCAATCCATACGCCTTATTTACCGACCTATAAACATGTGCAGCCACTTTCACAGAACTTTGGATATCCACCACAAGATCCCTCTGTTCATCAACACTGTTGAGGGCTTTTCCATTTACAGTGTACAGTCACTTTATAGTTCATCTCCAAAAGAGCAATACCGACAATATGGTCGAATTAAACTCCATCTGCCAATTCTCCGCCCAGATCTGCAATTGACCTATATTCCACTGTCCCCTTTGTCAATCTTCAACACAATCCACAACACAACCATTTTTCTTATCGTCTGCGAACTTACTAACTCTCCCATCCACATTTTTACTAGGTTATTTTGATATATCACAAACACCGGAGGCCTCAGTACGGTCCATGGAGAACACCAATAGTGAAAGAACTGCAAGCAGATCAAATACCATCTATCAGTACCCTCTGCATTCAATGGGCAAGCCACTTCTGAATCCGAGTGGCCTTTACAATCAGACTCAATTTATTATCACCGTCTTATATGCCATGAATTCTGTTGTTTTGCTGCAGCAGTACAGTGCAAAGGCATAAAACAGCGAGAATATATTAAATGATTACTACCTGTGCCACGTGTCAATGATAGGAAGAATAGAAAGCTCTGGCAGATGAATGCATGGCTGAGTGACTGGTGCAGGGAGCAGGGCTTCAGATATTTGGATAATTGAGACCTTTTTTGGGAGAGGCATGACCTATTCGCTAGGGATGGGTTGCACCTAAACTCCAGAGGTTCCAATATCTTGGCGGGAATGTTTGATTTAGTTGTAGGGGAGGGTTTAAACTGATCTGGTAGGGGGATGGAAACCAGGATGTTAAGTTACAAGATGCTAAGGTAAAGGAGGGAGTTTATAGAAACAAGTCCAATGAGGATGGCAAGAAGGACAGGCAAGTGAGAAGTCAGGATAATTTGCTGAATAATGGAGGTACAACAAGTCAGGATGTTAGGATACAGAATGTTAGGATAGGGGATGAGGTATATAGGAACATGTCTAAGGTACCATGTAGTGAAGATGGTAAGAAGGATAGACAGGTGGAAAGCCAGGATAATCTGCTGAACAATAGAAGTACAACAAAATTAATAGCAGATACCGGACTAAACGTACTGTATTTAAATGCACGTACCATTAGGAATAAGGTAGATGACCTAGTGGCACAACTACAGGTTAATAAATACGACATTGTGGCATTCATCGAGTCATGGCTTTATGACGGGTGTGATTGGGAACTGAATGTCCAGGGGTACACAGTGTATAGGAAGGATAGGCGGGATAGCAGAGGGGGAGGTGTGGCCATGATGGTTAGTAGTGATATAAAATCGATAGAAAGGAAGGATATTGGGTCAGAGGAGGTGGAATCCTAGTGGGTGGAGCTAAGGAATAGCAAGGGTAAAAGGACAATGGTAGCAGTCATATATAGGCCCCCTAATAGCAGTCAGCAAGTGGACGATAAGTTGCAGTTTGAGCAAGAAAAAGCATGCCAGAGTGGCAATGTGAAGATAATTATGGGGGATTTTAACATGAAGGTGGACTGGAAAATCCAGAATGGCGGTAGCACTCAGGAGAGGGAGTTTGTGGAATGTCTAAGGGACGTTTTTCTAGAGCAACTTGTTGAAGAGCCCACCAGGGGATCGGCTGTTTTGGATTGGGTGCTGTGTAATGAACAGGAGGTGATTAGGGAACTAAAGGTAAAGGAACCACGGGGAACCAGTGATCACAATATGATTGAGTTCAGTTTGAAGTTTGAGAAGGAGAAACTGGTAACTGGTGTATCGATATTTCAGTGTAACAAAGGAAATTACAATGGTATGAGAGAGGAGTTGGCCCTAATTGATTGGAAGAGTAAGCTGGCTGGAGGGACGGCAGAGGAGAAATGGAAGGAATTTGTACAAGAAATAAGGAAATTGCAGGATAGATATATTCCAAGAAAAAAGAAGGTTTTTAATGGAAAAAAGGCACAAATGTGGATAACGAGAGAGGTGAAGGCTAAAATAAAAGCAAAAGGGGCGGCGTACAAAGAAGCAAAAATTAGTGGCAAAACAGAGGACTGGGAAGCTTTTAAAAACCTGCAGAGAGAAACTAAGAAGGTCACTAGGAAACAAAAGAAGAATTATGAAAGGAAGTTGTCGGATAACATTCGAAAGGATACTAAGAGTTTTTTTTTAATACATAGGGTGTAAAAGAGAGACACGGGTTGATATAGGACCAATTGATAACGGTGCAGGAGCTTTTATAATGGACGATAGAGAGATGGCAGAGGAATTGAATGAATATTTTGCATCGGTCTTCACCGTGGAGGACATCAGCAATGTGCCGGTTAGTCAGGAGTCTCACGAAATGGAATTGAGTTCAGTTAAGATTACTAGGGAGAAGGTGCTAGGAAAACTAAATGGACTAAAGACTGATAAGTCTCCCGGACCGGATGAGGTGCATCCCCGGCTTCTGAAGGAGGTGGCTTTAGAGATAGTGGAGGCATTGGCGATTATTTTCCAGAAATCGATAGATTCAGGCGTGGTTCCGGAGGACTGCAGGGTCGCTAATGTAGTTCCGTTGTATAAGAAAGGAGGGAGGCAGCATAAAGGAAATTACAGACCTATTAGTCTGACGTCAGTGGTGGGAAAGTTATTGGAATCTATCCTCAAAGACGGGGTTACGGAATACCTAGAGGCGCAGGGCAGGATAGGTCCTAGCCAACATGGTTTTGTGAAGGGAAGATCCTGCCTGACCAACCTATTGGAGTTTTTTTAAGAAATCACAGGCAAGGTGGATAAGGGAGAGGCGGTAGATGTTGTGTATTTAGACTTTCAAAAGGCCTTTGATAAGGTGCCTCACAAGAGACTGATTAATAAGATGAGAGGTCATTGAAATACGGGTAGGATAACAGAATGGGTGGAGCATTAGCTGGTTGACAGGAAGCAAAGAGTGGAAATAAAAGGATCTCGTTCTGGTTGGTTACCGGTTACTAGTGGTGTGCCACAGGGGTCGGTGTTGGGACCGCTCCTTTTTACCTTGTACATTAACGATTTGGATGATGGAATAAATGGTTTCGTGGCTAAGTTTGCGGATGACACCAAGATAGGGGGAGGAGTAGGGAGTATTAAAGAGATAGGAAGGTTGCAGAGGGACCTAGACAGTTTAGGAGAATGGGCAAGGAAATGGCAGATGAGATTCAATGTAGGGAAATGTGCAGTTGTACACTTTGGAAGCAGAAATAAGTGGGCAGATTATTATCTAGGAGGAGAGAAAATCCAAAGCACGGAAGTACAAAGGGACTTGGGGGTACTCGTGCAGGATACCTTAAAGGTTAACCACCAGGTCGGATCGGTGGTAAAGAAAGCGAATGCTATGTTGGCATTCATTTCGAGAGGTATAGTGTATAAACGTAAGGAAGTGTTAATGAGGCTCTACGGGGCACTAATGAGGCCTCATTTGGAATATTGTGCGCCGTTTTGGGCCCCGCATCTTAGGAAGGATGTGTTGACGTTGGAGAGGGTTCAGTGGAGATTGAAGAGGATGATTTCAGGAATGAAAGGGCTTAAGTATGAGGAGCGTTTGTAGGCTCTTTGACTGTACTCGCTGGAGGACAGAAGAATGAGAGGGGACCTCATAGCGACATTTAAAATATTGATAGGAAAGGACAGAGTCAATGTGGCTAGGCTGTTTTTTCTTGGTGGGTGAGTCCAGGACCAGAGGGCAGAATCTTAGAATTAGAGGGTACAGTTTCAAAACAGAGATGAGGAAAAATTTCTTTAGCCAGAGGGTGGTGAATTTGTGGAACTCCTTGTCACGTACAGCAGTGGAGGCCAGATCAGTGGGGGTTCAAGGAGGAGATAGATAGTTATCTAAATAGTCAGGATATCAAGGGATGTGGGGATAAGGCCGGTAATTGGGATTAAAATAGCTTTTTTTTCTTCTTCTTCCCCCATTCCCCATTTCTCATTTCTATTTCCCTTTCTTTGGAGCAGATTCGATGGGCCAAATGGCCTGCTTCTGCTCCCTTGTCTTGTGATCTTGTGAATATCTGGTACAAAATAAGCAGCAATCAGGCAGTGTTCATGGGCCGTTTAGGAATCTGATGGTCTCGGGGAAGAAGCCGTTTCTGGATCGTTGACTGAGGGCCTTTATAGTCCCTGATGGTAGTAACGAAAGCACTATTTCTCGGACGGTGAGGCTCCTCAGTGACGTATGTAGCATTCTTGAGGCACCGCCTTTTGAAGATGTCCTCGATGGTGGGGTGGGGTGTTGTTACTCCAGTGATGGAGTTGGATGACTCCACAACCCTCTGCAGCCTCTTTTAATCCCGTGAATTGGAGCCTCCGGGCCAGCAAACAGTCCGAATGTTCTCCTCGTTAATCGATAGAATTTTAGAAGATCCTTTGATGACATAAACTTTAAAGTTGTCATGGACAGGGACAGGTGAAGAGAGGACAAGAGAGTTTTTAATTGAAGAAGGGCGAACTATGAGGCTATAAGGAGAAAACTTGGGAGTGTAAATTGGGATGTCCTTTTTGAAGGAAAACGTACCATGGAAATGTGGTCGATGTTCAGAGATCTTATGCAGGATGTTAGGGATAAATATGTCCCGGTGAGGCAGAGAAGGAATGGCAGGCTGAAGAAACCGTGGGTGACGAGAGAGGTGGAACGACTTGTTAGGGAGAAGAAGGTAACGTACATGAGGTATAAGCAGCAAGGTTCAGACAGGGCCCGTGACCAATAGAGGATAGCGAGGAAGGAACTTAAGAAAGGGGTGAGGAGAGCTAGAAGGGGACATGAAAAGGCGTTGGCTAGTAGGGTTAAGAAAAATCCCAAGGCCTTTTACAAGTGCCTGAAGGGTAGGAGGATGGCTAGGGTAAAGTTAGGTCCGATAAAAGACAAAGGTGGGAGAATGTGCCTGGAGGCGGCGGAAGTGGGAGAAGTTCTCAATGAGTACTTCTCTTCGGTATTCACCGAGCAGAGGGGTCTTGATGACGCGGAAGGGAGTGCTGGTAGGTGTAATGTTCTCGAGGTTGTAGATATCAAGAGAGAGGATGTGTTGAAGTTGTTAAATAATATTAAGACAGATAAATCTCCTGGACCTGATGGGATTTTCCCCAATTTGCTTCGAGAGGCTACGGAGGAGATTGCTGAACCGCTGGTAAGGATCTTTGAGTCCTCGTTGTCCACGGGGATGGTGCCGGAGGATTGGAGGCTTGCGAATTTTGTCCCCTTGTTCAAAAAAGGTAATAGGGATAGTCTAGGGAATTATAGACCTGTGAGTCTCACGTCTGTGGTGGGTAAGCTGTTAGAAAGGATTCTCTAAGGGATAGGATTTATGAACACCTAGAGAATCATGAACTGATTAGGGACAGCCAGCATGGCTTTGTGAAGGGAAGATCTTGCCTCACAAGCCTGATAGAGTTATTTGAGGAGGTGACCAGGAACATTGATGAGGGCAGTGCGGTGGATGTGGTTTACATGGATTTTAGTAAGGTGTTTGATAAGGTTCCTCATGGTAGTCTTCTTCAGAAGGTCAGAGGACAAGGGATCCATGGAAGCTTGGCTGTGTGGCTTATGAATTGGCTTGCATGTTGAAAGCAGAGGGTTGTGGTGGAAGGAGTGCCCTCGGATTGGAGGGCAGTGACTAGTGGTGTCCCGCAGGGATCGGTTCTGGGACCTCTACTTTTTGTGATATTTATAGATGACTTATATGAGGGGGTGGAGGGCTGGGTTAGTAAGCTTGCGGACGACACTAAGATCGGCGGTGTTGTGGATAGTGTGCAGGGCTGTCGGAGCTTATAGAGGGATATTAATAGGATGCAGAGCTGGGCTGACAAGCGGCAGATGGAGTTCAATCCAGAGAAGTGTGAGGTGCTACACCTTGGAAGGACAAACTCCAGGGCAGAGTACTGGGTAAATGGCAAGGTACTTGGCAGTGTGGAGGAGCAGAGGGATCTGGTGGTTCATATTCACAGTTCATTGAAAGTTGCCTTACAGGTGGAAAGAGCAGTTAAGAAGGCCAATGGCATGTTGGCTTTCATGAATCGCGGGATTGAGTTTAAGAGCCGCTAAGTGATGTTGCAGCTTTACAAAACTCTAGTTAGGCCACACTTGAAGTATTGTGTTCAATTCTGGTTGCCTCATTATCAGAAGGATGTGGAGGCGTTGGAGAGGGTGCATAAGAGATTTACCAGGATGCTGCCTGGATTAGAGCGTATTGAATATGAGGAGATGCTTAAGGTGCTAGGGCTTTATTCACTGGAAAGGAGGAGGACGACAGGAGACATGATAGAGGTATATAAAATACTGAGAGGAATAGATAGAGTCGACAGTCAGCTCCTCATTTTCAGGGCACCAATGCTAAAGACGAGAGGGCATGGCTTTAAGGTTATGGGTGGGAGGTTTTTGGGAGATGTCAGGGGGAGATTTTTCACCCAGAGAGTGGTTGGTGCATGGAATGCACTGCCTGGGGTGGTGCTGCAGGCAGGTACATTAGACAGGTTCAAGAGCTTGTTGGATAGGCATATGGAGGAATGTGAGATAGAGAGATATGCGGGATGAAAGGGTTAGGTAGTGTGAGGGTGGTTTGATGGACGGCTCAACATGGTGGGCCGAAGGGCCTGTTTTGTGCTGTATGTTTCTATGGTTCTATGGTTCTATACCTAAACACCTCAAACTCCAATCCTCCAATCGATGTAGAGCAGTGGTAGTGGTGAACATGGAGTTTAATAAGGTGTTTGATAAGGTTCCTCGTGGAAGGTTTATTCAGATAGTCAGGAGGCATTGAATATATGGAAATTTGGCTGTGTGAATTCAGAATTGGCTCCACCATGGAAGACAGAGGGTGCTGGTGGATGAAGCGTATTCTGCAAGGAGGTCTGTGACCAGTGGTGTTCCACAGGGATCTGTTCTGGGACCTCTGCTCTTCGTGATTTTAAATATGGCTTGGATGAGGATATGAAATGGTGTGATTATAAGTTTGCTGATGATATAGAGGTTAGTGGTAATGCAGATAATGTAGTTAGTTGCTGTAGATTACAAAAGGATAATGATAGAATGCAGAGCTGGGCTGAAAAGTGGCAGGTGGAGTTCGTCGCAAATATGTGTGAAGCGATACACTTCGGAAATTCGAAGGCAGAATACAAGGTTAATGGCAGGACTTATAAGTGTGGAGGAACAGAGGGATCTTGGGGTGCACGTCCATAGATCCCTCAAGATTGCTGGGAATGTCGGCAGGGTTGTTCATAAGGCGGATGGTGTGTTGGTCTTCTTTTCTTGAAGGATTGAGTTCAAGAAATGCTCGGTGATGTTGCAGCTCTATAGAGCTCTAGTGAGACCACACTTTGAGTATTGTGTTCATTCAGGTCGCTTCATTATCGGAAGTGTGTGGAAGCTGTCGAGAGTGTGCAGAGGAGATTTACCAGGATGTTGCCTGGATTGGAGAGCATATCTTTTGAGGAGGGGTTGAGCAAGCTAGGGTTTTTCTCTTTGGAGTGAAGGAGAATGAGAGGTGACATGATAGACGTGTACAAGAGGCATAGATCGCGGGGCAACGATGGCTAACACGAGGAGACATAAGGTGATTGGAGGAAGGTATGAAGGGATATCAAGGTAAATGTTTTAATCATTGAGTGGTGGGTGAGTGGAACGCATTGCCTGTATTGGTTGTGGGGTTGTGGGGCAAATACATGAGGGACATTTAAGAAACACTTTATGGACACATGGAAGACAGAGAAATGGAAGGCTATGTGGGTGGGAAGGGGTAGATAGATCTTCGAGCAGGATAAAATGCCGGCACAAAATTGTGGGCCGAAGGGCCTGTCCTGTGCTGTAGTGTTCTATGTTCTGTGTTCTATGGGTTCGGGAAGCTAAAATCAAACAGAGTCCGTGAAGATTATAAAGAAACTATAAAAGAACTCAGGAAGGGAATTACGAAAGCCAGGAGGGGCCATGAAATTTACTTGGCAAGTCGGATTAAGGGGAACACCAAGGCATTCTATACACACGTCAAGAGAAAGAGGACAACTCGGGAGAGGGTAGCACCAGTTTTCCAGCAACGACTCTTGGTAAGTGGGAGACCTTCAAAAGCGAAATATTGAGAGTACAGAATCTGTATGTTCCCGGTAGAATGAAAGACAAGGCTAACTGGTTCAGCGAACCTTGGTTATCGAGGGATATTGGGGCCCTGATAAAGAAAAAGGCGGTGTTGCATATCAGGTATAGGCAGTTAGGATGGACTGAGATAACTGAGGAGTAGAATAAATGCAAGAGATAACTTGAGAGAGAAATCAGGAAGTCAAAAAGAGGACACCAGGATGCTCTGGCAGTCAAGGTGAAAGAGAATCCCAAGGGTTTCTGTTGCTATATTCAGATCAAAAGGATAACAAGGGACAAAGTCTGTCCTCTTGAAGATCAGCGTGGTCATCTCCGTATGGAGCAGAAAGAGATGAGGGAGATCTTAAATGAATTTTCTGCATCTGTATTTACTCTGGACACAGACACAGAGACTATAGAACAAAAGAGTAGTGAGGTCATGGAACATATCCCGATTACGGAAGAGGAGTTTCTGGAGAGTCGACATGGCTTTGTGCTTGCTAGGTCATGTCCAACCAATCTTGCAGATTTCTTCGAGGAGGTTACCAGGAATGTCGATGAGGGAAAAGCGGTGGATGTTGTCCACATGGACTTCAGCAAGGCCTTTGACAATGTCCCACATGGCAGGCTGCTCCAGCAGGTTAAGTCGCTTGGCATTCATAATGGTAGTCAATTGGATTCAACGTTGGCTTAGCGGGAGAAGCCAGAGGGTGGTAGTGGTTGGTTGTCTCTCTGACTAGAGGCCTGTGACTAGTGGTGTGCCGCAGGGACCGGTGATGGATCCGTTGTTGTTTATCATCTATATTAATGATTTAGATGATAATGTGGTAAACTGGATCAGCAAATTTATGGATGACACCAAGAATGGGGGCGTAGTGGACAGCCAGAAAGGCTATCAAAGCTTACAGAGGGATCTGGACCAGCTGAGAAAGTGGGCTGAAAAACGGAAGATGGAATTCAATGCAGACAAGTGTGATGTGATGCACTTTGGGAGGACAAAACAGGGTAAGACTTTAACAGTGAACGGTAGGGCACTGAGGTGTGTGGTATAACAAAGGGACCTGGGAATACAGATCCATAATTCCTTGAATGTGGCATCACAGGCAGATAGTTTCGTAAAGGGAGCTTTTGGCACATTGGCCTTCATCAATTAGAGCAATGAGTACAAGAACTGGCATGTCATGTTGAAGTTGCACAAGACAATGGTGAGGCTGAATTTGGAGTATTTTCTGCAGTTCTGGTCACCTACCTACAGGAAAGATATCAATAAGCTTGAAAGAGGGCAGAGAAAAATTACACGGATGTTGCCGGGTCTTGAGGACATGACTTTCAGGGAAAGGTTGAATAGGTTAGGACTTTATTCCCTGGAACGCAGTAGAATGAGGGGAGAGCTTATGGGGGTATACAAAATTGAAGGGTATAGATAGGATGAATACTCGCACGCTTTTTCGCCACTGCTTGGGTGAGCACAGAAATAGAGATCATAGGTTTAGATGAAAGGTGAAATTTTTAAGGGGAATCTGAGGGCGAATTACTTCACTCAGTGGGTGGTGCTAGTGTGGAACGAGCTGCCAGCGGAAGTGGTGGATGCGCGTTCAGTTGTAACATTTAAGAGAAGTTTGGATAGGTACATGGATGGGAGGGGTTTGTTCTAGGTTCAGGTAGATGGGACTAGACACAGAGCCAGATCCGTATGGACTAGATAGGCGGAAGGGCCTGCTTCTGTGCTGTAGTGCTTTGTGACTCTGTCCTTGACTGGTCCGGAGGTCATAAAGGAGGAAACGTGTGCTTGGAGGCGGAGGAGGTGAGTGAAGTCCTTAATGAGTACTTTGCATCACCATTTCCCAAGGAGAATGAAGTGGATGATGGGAAGATCGGTGCGGAACATACTAATATGCTGGGGCATTTCCAGATAAAGCAGGAGTGTGTTGGGTATTTCAGAGAGGATCAAGATGGACTCATCCACGGGTACAGGTGGGATATACTCCAGGTTGTAGAGAGAACCAGGAGATGAGACTGCTGATGCCCTGACCAAGATCGTCGTGTCCTCTATGGCCATAGACGAGGTCTCGGAGGACTGGCCAGTAGCTAATGTTGGTCCGTTATTCAAGAATGGAAACAAAGATAATCCTGGTAACTGCAGACCGGTGAGTCTCAAGTCAGTGGTGGGGAAGTTACTGGAGAGGATTCTCTGGTATGGGATTGATGAGCATTTGGAAAACCACTGCCTAATCAGGGACAGCTTTGTGCGGGGCAAGTCGTGCCTCTCTAACGTGCCTGAGTATATCGAGAAGGCGCCGAGGGTGATGGATGAAGGGGAAGCTGTGGATGTTGTCCTCATGGACTTCAGTGAGGCGTTTGGCAAGGTCCCTCATGGGAGGCTGATCCAGAGAGTTCAGTTGCGCAGGATCCACGATGAATTGGCCGATTAATGGGCGTGTCTATCGGAGAGAGAGGGTGGTGGTCGATGGGACTTATTCTGGCTGGAGGTCGGTGACCGTTGTTGTCCCGCAGGGATCCTTATCGGGATCCCCGTTGTCTGTGATGTATAGATACGTCCTGGATGGCTGTGTCAGTAAGTTCGCAGACGCTACAACAATCGCTGGAGTAGTGAACGGTACAGAACTCCATAAGACATAAGAGCAGAATTAGGCCATTCTGCCCATCGAGTCCGCTGCAGCAAATGATCCTGGCTGATTCATCTTTCACTCTCAATCCCTTCTCCTGCCTGCTTCCCGTAACCTTTGACGTGCTCAGTAATCAAGAACCTATCAACCTCCGCTTTAAATACACGACTAATCCCACAGTTTCATCACCCTCTGGCTGAAAAAATTCCTCCTGATCTCTGTTCTAAAGGCACATACTTGTCTTCGGAGGCTGTGCCCTCTGGTCCTAGACTCTCCCACAACTGAAAACATCTTCTCCACGTCCACTCCATCCACGCCTTTCAATATTCGGTAGGTTTCAATTATATTCCCCCAAATCCTTCTAAACTCCAGCGAGTAGAGGCTCTAAGACACGTACGTTAACCCTTTCACCCCGGGATCGTTCTCCTGAACCTCCTCCGGACCCTCTCCAACCACAACTCATTCTTCCTTCGATATGGCTCCAGAACTGCTCACAAGACTCCAAATATGGACTGACCAACGCCTCACAATGTCTCAGAATTGCATCCTTGCTTTTCTATTCTAGTCCTCTCGAAATGCATGCTAACATTGCATTTGCCTTCCTCACCACCGACTCAAACTGCAAGGTAACCTTCAGGGAATCCCGCAATGGGACTTCTCAGTCACTTTGCACCTTCGATTTCTGAATTCATTCTCGGTTTAGAAAATATTCGACGCCTTTATTCCTTCTACCAACGTGAATTACCGGAGACTTCCGTACGGTGTATTCCATCTGCCACTTCTTTGCCCATTCTCTCATCCTGACCAAGTCCTTCTGCAGTCTCCCTGCGTCCTCAACATTCCCTGCCCCTCCACCTTTTTTTGTATTATCCGCAAACTTGGCCAACAAGCCATCAATTCCGTCATCCAGATCATTAACAAATAACGTGAAGAGCAGCGGACCCAACACCGACCCCTGCGGAACACTACTGGTCATCAGCAGCCAACCAGAAAAGGCCACCACTATTCCCACACTTTGCCTTCTGCCAGACAGCCAATCTTCTATCAAGGCTAGTAACTTTCCTGTAATACCATGGGCTCCTATCTTGTTTAGCAGCCGCATGTGCGGCACCTTGTCAAAGACCTTCTGAAAATCAAAGTAAACAACATCCACCAACTCTCATTTATCTATACTCAAAGAATTCAACAGATTTATCAGGCAACATCTCCCCTTAAGGAAACCACGCTGACTTAGGACTATTTTATCGTGTGCTTCCAAGTACCCCGAAGGACTCTAACATCTTGTCAGCCACTGAAGTAAGGCTAACTGGTCTATAATTTCCTGTCTCTTGCCTCCCGACCTTCTTAAAGAGTTGAGTGACATTCGCGATTTTCCAGCCCTCCAGAACCATTCCTCATTTCAGAGATTTTTGAAATATCACTACTAATGTATCCACAATCTCTTCATCTGCCTCTTTCAGAAAGCTGGGGTGCAGTCTATCCGGTCGAGATGACTTATCCACCTTCAGAACTTTCAGCTTCCCAAGCACCTTCTCCTTACTAATAGCGACTACACTAACTTCTGCCCCCTGACTCTCTAGAATCTCTGGCACGTTGCTGGTGGCTTCCACAGCGAAGACTGACGCAAAATACTTATTCAGTTCGTTCACCATTTCCTTGTTCCCCATTACTACCTCTCAAGCATCATTTTCCAGTGGCCCCATGTCCACTCTTGTCTCTCTCTTACTCTTTATATATATGAAAAACAACTTCTGGTGTCCTCTGTTATATTACTGGTTAGTTTACGTTCACATTTCATCTTTTCTCCCCTTATTGCTTTTCCAGTTTGATTCTGATGGTTTAATAACTTCCCAAACCTCTAGCTTCCCGCTACGTTTTCCAATATTGTTTGCTCACTCGTTTGCTTTTATGCTGTCGTTGACTTCCCCTGTCAGCCACAGTTGTCTCATACTCCCTTTCCAATGCTTCTTCTTCTTTGGGAAGAACTGATCCTGCGTTTTACAAATCACTCCCAGAAACTTCTGCCATTGCTGCTCTACTGCCTTCCCTGTTGGGGTCCGCTTCCCGTCAACTTTGGCCAGCTCCTCTCTCATGCATCTGTAGTTACCTTTACTCAACTGCAACACCGATACATCTGATTTTACCTTCCCCCTCTCAAACTACAGGGTGAATTCTATCATATTATGATCACAGCCTCCGAAGGGTTCCAATACCTTAAGCTCCCTAATCAAATCTGGTTCATTGCACAACACCAAACCCGTAGGTTCGACCACTAACTTCTCTAAAAAAAAACATCTGGTAGGCGTTCTACAAATTCCTTCTCTTGGCATCCAGTACCAAGCTGATTTTTCCAATCAACCTGCATATAGAAATCCCCCATGTCCACCGTAACATTGTTCTTTTCACATGCCTTTTCTATCTCCTGTTGTAATTTGTACCCCACATCCTGGCTACTATTCAGAGGCCTTTATATAATTCTCATCAGGGTCTTCTGACCCTTGCAGTTTCTTAACTCTACCCACAAGGATTCTACATCTTCTGATCCTATGTCACTTATTGCTGTGGATTTGATTTCACTATTTACCAACAGAGCCACCCCACCCCCTCTGCCCACCTGCCTGTCTTTTCGATAGGTTGGGTATCCTTGGACGTTTGCTCCCAGCTGTGATCTTCTTTCAACCACGACTCTGAGATGCCCACAACCTCGTACCTGCCAATTTCTGACTGCGCTACAAGCTCATCTACATTATTTCGTACATTGCGTACATTCACATATAACAACTTCAGTCCTGTATTCACCACCCTTCTTCTCATATTTGGCTCCGTGTTGCCTGAAATAAATTCTTATCCTTTTCTAAACGTTCTGTCTTATTCTTTACTGGAGATGTCAATTACCTCTCCGGCACTCTCCTGCCCCTTTACTGCATCCATAATTTTCCAATATGTTGAACCTACCCCCTACTAATTAGTTTAAAGCCCTATCCGTCCCCGCCCCCTCCCACACACCCCCATATCCCTCCCCTCCCACCACTCCCGACATCCACACACCCCCATCCTCCTCCACTTGCACTTCCACCTCTCCATCCCCTCTCACTCCCCTCCCCACCCCTCCCCTCGTACTCCCTTCCACAACCCCCTACACCGCCCATTCCCCTCCCCTCCTCTCCATCCCATGCCCCTACCCTCCCACCACATCTCCACCCACCGAGACCACAGCCCTCTCCGGTTCACAGAGGGCGGTAAAGAAGGCGTACAGCACGCTTGCTTTCATCGATCGCGGCGTCCAGAACAAGAGTCGGGAAGTACCGTTGCAGCTGTATTAACCTCTGCTTGGGCCGCACTTGTGTACAGTTCTGGTCGCCCCCGTTTCAGTAAGGGTGCGTGGGGCTTCGGAGAGGGTTCAGGAGAGGACGCTGCCTGGATTAGAGGGCGTGAGCTATAAGGAGAGTTCGGACCAGACTAAGATTGTTCTGTCCGGAACGGTGGACGATGAGGGAAGAGATCACGAGAGGCACAGCTACAGAACAGAGCTGGTGTCTTGGTCTTTCCCACCCCCCAGGGTGGAAATGTCTAATACAAGTGGGCATGCGTTTAAGGTGAGAGGGGGGAAGTTCAAAGAAGATGTGCGGGGCAAGCTTTTTTACACAGAGAGCTGTTGGTGCCTGGAATGTGCTGCCAGGTGTGGGGGTGGAGGCAGACACGATAGAGGGGTTTAGGAGGCTCTTATACAGGAACGTGGATGTGTCGGGAATGGAGGAAGACGGACATTGTGTAGGCAGAAGGGATTTAGTTTTATTCAGCCTCCGGTGTGGACGGTGAGGTCCTCACTCCTCCAAAGCTCAAACTTCATGATTTGTCTGTCCTGCGAGGCCCCACCCCTCACCCAACGGAAGAACCTCACCCAACGGTCGACCCTTCATACATAAAACGGGAGACCCCTCACCCAAAGGGAGACCCATCACCCCTGACCAAACGGGAAACCCCTCACCCCTCAGCCAACGGGAGACCCTTCACCTCTCACCCAACGACAGATCCTTCACCCAATGGGAGACCCCGCAGCCCTGACCCACTAGAACACTCCTCACCCAATGATTGGCACTTCATCCAATAGAAGACCCCTCACCCAACTCCCACAGGGAGACCCTCCCTCCATCGCGGGACCCTCATTCACATCGCCCACATGGCCACTGGAAATGGCAGGTGCCGGAATCTCGCTCTTCTTCACATTTCCATCTCACTCACCTCCCCAGACCGTCCCCCCACGCCCATCTCCCCCCACCTCCCCCAGACCGTCGCTCCTTCAGTCCTCAGCCCAGGTTCCCGGTCCGATCCGTACACGGATCCCTCCCTCCTGTGCAGACTCCGTTGGGTCCACCAACTGCACCCTTGCTGCGACCGCTCAGACCCCGAGTACGTCAGCCCAGTGACCTTGGAGGGCTGGAGAGGAGAGAGGGGTATCAGAGTTTAACATGGAGATCGGGGTGAGGGGGAAGAGAGGGAGAGAGTGGGGGAGCGAGAGAGGGGAAGAGAAAGAGGGGGAAGAGAGAGAGTGGTGGAGAGAGAGAGGGAGTGAGAGGGGGTGGATGTTTCAAGGGCTTTTCCTTTACAGAATCTGTCCGTGAGCAGTTGGAGCAGCAGTTCCCTCACAAGTAGGGGCAGAGTATTTAAAAAGTTTCATGTGGAGGGCAACTGAAGGGTTAAACAGAGTGTTGAGTGTTTGATTAGAGGGAGAGATATAATTGGCATGGGCAAATATGAGGAGGAGTAACTGAAGAGGAGTGGCCAGTGTGTCAGTGGCTCAGGGTAGGAGAGGAGCTTTGTGGATTTGGCTCGAGAGGCTTCGGCGAGCAGAGTTTGAGGATGAGCTTGCCCCAGTGAGGTAAGGCCGGTAAGTTCCTTTAATTAATTTAGTTCACAAAGGAATAGGTAATGAAGGCAGCAGTTAAGGCAGTCGAGTGCTCCGTATGCAATATGTGGAATGTCACGGACAGCACACTTGTCCCTGATGACTTCACCTGCAAAAGGTGCATCCAGTTGCAACTCCTGACTATCCGAGTTCGGGAACTGCAGCTGGATGAACTTATGAGCATCCGTGAGGCAGAGGCTGACATAGACAGGAGTTTCAGGGAGATAGTCACCCCTAAAAGTCAGGAGGCAGGTATCTGCGTGACTGTCAAGAGAGAGAAGGGGTATAGACAGTAAGAGCAGAGCACCCCTGTGGCCGTTACCATCGACAATAAGTATCCTGTTTTGGATACTGCTGGTGGGGACGACCTACCAGGGATAAGTTGTAGTGGTCGCGTCTCTGGCACCAATACTGGACCTTCAGCACAGAAAGGAAGGAGGGAAAAGAGGAGATCAGTAGTGATGGGGATTCGATAGTTAGGGAGACAAATATGAGGTTCTGTGGGAGAGATCGAGAATCCCGGATGGTTTGTTGCCTCCCTGGTGCCAGTGTCCGTGACATCTCGGATCGAGTTCTTGACATTCTCAGGAAGGAGGGTGAGCAGCCAGATGTCGTGGTCCATGTAGGGACCAATGACGTGGATAGGAAGGAGGAGGACGTCCTGCAAAGAGGAGGAGGTCCCCCAACCTCCAGTGCCCCACAACACCCCAACATCTCCAGCACCGCCCACAACACCCCAGCATCTCCAGCACCACTAACAACACCCCAACACAGCCCACAAAATCTCCAGCACCGCCCACAGCACCCCAGCACCTCTAACACCTCCCACAACAACCCAACACTCCACAACACCCCAACACCTCCATCACCACCCACAACACCCTGACACCTCCATAACCGCCCACAATACCCCAACAACACTCGCCAACAACACCCCATCCTCCAACGCCACCCACAACACCCCAACACCTCCATCACCGCCAACAACACCAGACAACAATACCCTCAGAACACCCCAACAACTTCCACCCTCCAACACCTCACAACAGCTGCTAATTGACACAGGAACTGCCCACAACACCGCAACAACAGCCCCATAACACCCCCTATGACACAGAACAACATCACAATACACCAACACCACACAGAACACCCTCACAACAGCATTATTCACACTAGAACGACCCCATTATATCTCAACAACACCCCAACAACATCACCACAATACCCGAATGTCTCCTTAACAGATCAACACCTCAGCTTCATTCTGCAACACCCTCTACAGACACAGGAATACTCGACACCCCATGACTACCCACTGACATAGGAACAACCCCCAAACACCACAACAACCTCACCGACACAGGAACACCCCACAACACCCCAAGACCACCCACCGACACAGGAATAACACCGGACACATGGACGTTCCCACAACATTCCGACACCCCCCACGGACACACAAAGACACACAGCGATCGGGGAGGGAGTGGGCGACTCACTGTCAGAGGTTTACCGCGGACGCTGCACCCTCCTGGGGCCGCCGTTTCCCTCGCCGTCTCCCTCTGCCGTCTCCCTCTCCCGTCTCCGCACTCCCGGCCCTGCGCCTCCCGGCACCCACCTCGCTGAAGGCCAAGGCCAAGTGAGGGGGCCGCCTGGTCGGGGTGCCAATTCCCGCGGTGCACACGTTGGATCCAGCTCAGCGTGAGTGGGAGGCGGCCCCAGCGAGGAGACCGCAGCAGCTCCCACAGCCGTCGGAGGTGGATGAGTAACTGTACTCCCGCTGCGCCCGCCCCTCGCCTCCGCCAGATGCCCACATTTAGACAGGTGCTGCCAGGACCACTCGAACTGATGGAGGGGGGCACGGGTCAGGGTTCAGCACAACCGGGGGAGGTCCTGGGTCAGCACAATGGCGAGGGCATTGTTAAATCTTCTACAAACACCGTATGTTCTGTTCAGGGATGTGAGACAAATCAGAGCCCTGGAGTCCCAAAGCAAGGAGGCGGAAGACAGCTGGAATTTGAGGCAGACTGGGCTGGGAGTTGATGGCGTCACTGGCAGACGCTGCCGACTATTCCAAACCCTGAGTAACCCAATTAACTGAGAGAAATAAGGACGAACTGCAGGTGAATGAACAGTCATTGAAAAGCGGACCTCGGGGACAACAGCAGTTTATTCTCCAACAGGCAGCTACAGCTCGAGGGATCTTCCATTGGAGCCCGCCCAGACATTCTCTTCCCCTTTCCATAATACCACAATGTTGAGTAACTGGTCCATGGTAAGTAGTGCTATCCCGGCCGCCACTTCAGGAAGGATACGGGATGGAGAATCAGCAGCTGTATCTGTGGAGACAAGACATGGTTCAAGCAAAGAAAAATAAACGACTGGAAGAACTCAGCAGGTCAAGGCCCTGAGCCAGGAAGAAGCGCAGAGTTACGAGGGCCAGAATAGAAGTGAAGGATGGTCCCCGCTTAGAGGCGAGGGAAGAGGTGAAAGGACAAGATTCCACCTTCTACTGTTTCAGGGGATGGAGGGATATGCGGACTGGTCTCAGCGTGAAAACCTGAAGGCGTGGCGGGAGGGTTGAAAGATTCAGCTATTCGTGGGATCCCGTTCCAATGGCGAAAATAGTAAAGCTTGAAAGTCCAGATGCGTTGTCATACTGGACTCAGGGAACATTATTCTCGGGAGGGGATTGGGAGCACCTAGGGTAAAGGGAGGGCTCCATCGACAGGGATGACGGGAACCCACAAATCCTGCAGTAGGGCATTTCAGAGGACATAGAATGGAACACATTACCACGAGAGCAGATTATAAGGAGAAAACAGAGTGGTTTAGCATCCGAAGGGGACGGCGTTGGGAGTGTAATCGAACTTGTGGGAGGCCGTCGTTTCAGGGGATACCAGTAAATGGTATGTTTCCCGAAATGGCGACGGAACCAGAAAAGGAAGAGAAACATCAGCGATAATCCAGGTGAATTTGAGGGCAGGGTGGAAATTGGGAAATATCAGGGAATTCACAAGTGACGCACGAGTGCAAGCAACAACACCAGCGCATTCGTCAATGAATCGAGGAAAGAGTTAGGGAGGGAGCCATGGCAGGTTTGTAACAGGGACTGTTCTATGCAGCCAGCTAAATGGAATGACAGGCGTAGCTGCGAGACCGTATGGGCACCCTTCTGGTTTGTCGGAAAGAGGAGGAATTGGAAGAGTGGAACAGCAAGGTGAATGAATTCTACCAGGTGAATGAATGTTGGCGGAAGGGAACGGGTTGGGTCTTTCTTACCGAAAGCAAGGAAGTCGCCAAGGGGCTAAAGCGGTTCCGGGAACACGCCAGTTGCAGTCACCTGCTTCAGCTTCCTCCGCTGGTGGAGTCCACCAGACAAGCTCTCCTTGTTTTCCAGCATAATAATGGGACCAGCAGCCGTCACCAATGTCCCAGGCCGCTCCTATGCGCTTCTTCGTTTTTCTTTGGAGGGAGAGAAGGACAAGTGGAGCGAACTTTGTCATGGTTGGTGAGACCACGGTCATTCTGGCGGGGGAGATTCGTTCAACGCCACAGACTGGACATGGGCGAGGCTGGAGATGAGCAAATTCCCCTGGTACATGTCAACTCCCCGATTCACCGGATTCTACCTCCCCAAATGCACGGGGGCGGCCAAGTGCCGGGTCAGAGGCGGAACCCTTTCAGGACCACAGGTTGACGGTGCAGACCTTAACACGTCCTCGTCAGTGGAGGAGGCGCTCAGACACACGGAGCCCACACAGACCCCAGATTCTCCGCACCTGGAGCCAGTGTCGGATTCTACCAGCGCGACCGCTGTAGGGATTCTCCACCAGCCATGCTCACCTGGGAACAGTTCCCAGCAGATAATATGGCATCACCCACTTCTCCTACGGCCAACATCTGAGGGGGTCGGTGTGGGAGGGACAGGTGTCACCGCTGAGCAAACCACCAGTTACAAACTCGCATAGGTCGGGCAATCCTTCTGGAACGCCTCACATGACAGGGATGTCCACCTACTATCTAGCAGATCAAGTGAGGTCTACGTTTCACGTGGTGATGTCTGCGAACAGATCAACATCTGGGGCAAGGTCCTGCACGTCACTGGCACCCGTTGCCGCACTGCAAACACCATCCCACAAACAAGACCACGCTGTTCGCAGTATCAATAATAAATGCTCGCCCATGGTGCTCTCGGCAGCAGCTCAAAACCTCACCCACTGCAAACTAGGACTTGTGACGCAGTTGGTCATTATCGCGTCTTGGGAATATGGTTATTCTTTCGTCACTTGGTTTGAAGTCTTCACCGGCCATCAGCAGCGCCCGAAACACCGTCACTAAGAACAGTTCACCACGTTCGACTGCAAATCGGGACGAGCAATAAACGCGACCAATTCAGCCACGGCCACCTGCTGAAGCTCCGAGACTGGTTACTTACTGGGGCTGCAGGGAGCCGTGCAGTTCTCTGGGGCAGAGGGAGAGCACACCTCAGCTCTGCAGTGGAAGTAAACCTGTAAATGGAGAGAGCAGGATGGTCAGTGTATCTGCTCCAGGAAGGAGATCAATGCTTGCCCACTACCTGGGGAGCAGGAGCCGCCCCCTCTCACGGACATTCTGGAAAGCGGCTCAGCCAGTGAGAGCCGGAGACATACCGCAGGAAACTCACCTCCCCGCTCACAATTTTTTATTGATGTACCACAGAAAGCTTCTTGTCCGGATGCATCACGACTTACTACGGCAACACCTCTACCCATGGCCACAAAAATTGCAATCCGCAGGATTGTCCTTGTACCGATACTCACACCCTCCTGTCCGTCCCTTCGACAGCCCTACCTTACTGATTGGCAGGAGCTCCGATACTCTCATTATCCTCAGAAAGAATTTTGCAATTTTGCAATGGAAGCCTTCATCTGCTTTTGCACTACAGTTCTGCAATCTGTTCCATGAGTTCCAAAACTTTCGACTAAGATACTTTGAGATTGGTGAACTGGTGAATACGGCCATAACGTTCAGTTGAGTTTTCCAGCATCTGCCTTAAAAACATTACGCTCCACATTATTTTTACTGATACTCGGAGCTCTGGTTCACAGGGTGCAGGCAGTTTATATTTATCGGGTCCGTCGTCTGAAAGTGCAGCCGCCGGCCTCCTGTGTTTATACTTACTCCCATCTCAGGCTGAGAATATTCTGTGAGTGTGGCGCTGCTCTGATCCGCTCCGTCATGACACCGTCAGCACTGACATCGGAATTTGTGGTGTGACTGTAAACAAGTTAGTCTGACGGAAACTCTCCGACACTGGTGGAAACACGTTGAACCCTTTCCCTAGCTTCTGTTTCCTCCCAGAACGGACCGCCTTCACTGAGCTCCCTCCTGCTGTTTTGTTGAAAATGTCCTGCGGATTGCATTTTCCAGTTCAGTCCTGCGTAAGAACATGATTTTGCATCCTGTTCCAGGTGGTAAGGCGATTTCATCTTGCCGTTCTCATTCGCCTTGAAAACAGCAGACAACACATTTTGCTCTGAAGTTAGGGCACTTAATTCAGTTAAACCAAATTCGGTTTATCCAAATAACCCTTTGTTGTGAGAAAGGCTCTTTTGTTATCTTAAAGATAAAGGTCTGGACACAGTCTTTGTAATTTAAAAATCGTTTACTAACAAAGAAAAAACGCGGGAACAGAATAAATGGGAACAGATGCACACACACACTCTCAAGCAGGAGATTGCGAATAAGGAGGGAAATCGCGACAGGGGGTGAGGTGCACACACACACACACACACACACACACACACACACACACACATACACACACACAATAACTGGGTACAAATGATCAAGCAATAAACAGTACAATGTTTGGACACCCTGATTCTTGACAAACATTGGCTCTTTGGTCTCGAGAGTCCTTAACTAACTGCCCTGAAGTAGTGCACAGCCTACATCAACATTCTCAGAGACTGAGAGATAGAAAATCAAACATGGAGCACTTTTATACTGCTGGGGGTCTGGGTGGTCCAGCAGGACAAAGGTGTTTAAACGGGTCAATGGTAGGTGTGCCCAGGAGCAAAGGTGTTCACAAAGACCAATCCGAGTGGTCCAGCAAGGACAAAGGTGTTTACCTAGTGGGGTGGAGCCAAACCTTGATTGACAGTGGTCTCACCATGTTTCCATGAACTCCTTTAGTCTTCCTCTCTTCCGCTGTCTATTTTAATCTATCACTTCGGAAAGTGACGGTAATTTTGGACTGAAGGATGGAGAAATATCTCGATTCAGATGAATGCTCGCATGCGACAGCTGTGAAGACTCGGTTAATGGCTGCATTTGACACAGAGAGAGTTCGAATTTTGGAAACGGAAGGAATCATGGAACAAGAGAAAAGACGGAAAATTGTCTTGAAATCAACCAAACATTGTTGAATGAAGGGCCGAGCTCGACGGGCCGATCGGCGTACTCGTACTCCAATTGATTTTGCTTTTTGTCATCTTCCAGTCTTTGTCTCACAAGAAAAGTCCCATCTCTCCATCTGCCCTCCGCTTCGCTCTCACCCGCTCCATTCCCAGCTCTATCCCTCACCCACTTTTCAACCCCGCTTCCCTTTGTGTCTCTTTCTTAGATCTATTTTCCGATTCAGCATCAATATTGTCCCACAAGATATCTGGATACATTCAAAACCGAGCCAATGACTATATCTGCGTTTCCGTATGAAGTGGCACTGGGAAGGCGAGAAGTGAGTGTGGCAGCTGATGCCGCCTGGAACTGGGGTCATATGGGGCATTACCTGCAGTTTCTGGCCAATGAACAACTGAGGCAGTTTTGAGGACAGACAGAAAAGCACTGGGTCCAGCGTTCACAGGAGATGTGTGGTTGGGGGTGTATGAACAATGGAGACGCAGTGACAGACCAGGACTCAAAGACATGCCAGGTCCTCAGAAACTCGGCTATTCCGGATAACCACTGGACGTTTACTGGTTACCGAGAGTTGGGGAGTTGGCTGGGTATGGATACCTGCACTCAGTAAGAGAGAGTGAGTCTGAGGCAGAGGGATAAATAAATAACCATAGAACAATACAGCACAAATCAGGCCCTTCGGCCCACCATGTTGTGCTGTCCATCAAACCACCCTCGCACTATCTAACCCTTTCCTCCCGCATATCCCTCTATCTCACATTCCTCCATATGCCTATCCAACAAACTCTTGAATCTGTCCAATGTATCTGCCTCCACCACCATCCCAGGCAGTGCATTACATACACCAAACACTCTCTGGGTGAAAAACCTCCCCCTGACATCTCTCCTGAACCTCCCACCCATAACCTTAAAGCTATGCCCTCTTGTCTTGAGCATTGGTGCCCTGGGAAGGAAGCGCTGACTGTCTACTCTCTCTCTCTTCCTCTCAATATTTTATATATTAGGTTTTGTCCTTTACCCCGAACTGCGACTGACAACGCAATCTGTCTTCTGTTTAGGTCACGTTCTGTGATATTACGTGACCTGAATAAAGTCAAATTTGGGATATTTGGGCCCTGTGCAATCCGAGTTGGCTCATAGTCCGCAGGACTGAGCCCTTTACATCAGCAATGGTGAGGAAAAGATTGAGTTATAAATGGGAAGAGAATGAGAAAGGAATTACCAGTCGGCACTGAATCACCAACAAAATCTTTTCACGAAGAGAGTCTTTGAAGAGCCGGTCCCGAGTCAGTGTGTGAGGGGACCGACGTCGTCCTGTTTAATAGAGAGAGTCAGCGGAAGGCGGCTTCCAGGCACGGCTTCTACGGAGAGATATTTTGGGGGACAATATTGATGCTGAGCTGTTGCTGAGGCAGTCCGGCTGCTTCTGTCTTGTGCACTCCGCGGGAGCGGGCGGCGATCCGTGTTGTTTTATTGACTACAATACCCAGAGATACCGTTTGCATTTTAGTCTCTGCTGATCTGTCGGGAAGATTCAGCTCGAAATGTGGCGATTGACTTCATACGCCGAGGGTAAAGCTGCTGGTGATACATGAAAATGTACTCCCTTTGAGAAGCGGCGACCGGAATTTCAGCAAAAGGAGAGCGTTGAATGCCGAATGTATAAACGACGATCTGCCGTCACTGGGATTCGAACCGATGTTGCTGCGGCCACAACGCAGAGTAATAATCACTATACGATCACGGCCTCACACTTGATCTGTGCACTTCCTGCACTGTCAACCCCTCTGAATCCAGTATGAATCACCCACTGACCTCCGCTGAATAAACATCGTGCTGCTCGTCCGCTCTTCCACAGTTCAAACACAGAAAATACTGGAAATGCTCCGTTTATCACCCGTATCTGCGGCAAGACAAACAAAGTCAGTGTTACGGGCCCGAGATCCGTCGACAGAACTGAAAAGGAGGCCAAGGAATTTTGTGCAGTGAGTGTGTGGGAGTGGGATATCACTGACAGGGTCAAACTGTGGCGACGTTGCGGTCAAAACAAACTGCTGGAGAAAGTTAGAGGGTCAATCAGCACCTTTGAAGAGCAAAGGATAGTTGACACTTCTGGTCTATACCCTATAAATGAAATTTGACCTCGGGGCTGACTGTAAACAAGATTATCTGGTCAATGAGTGAATGAGAGCAGTTAGAGGGTGGGAACGTTGATAAAAGACCCCAGTCAAAAGAAAAGGTCGGAGTTGGGAAACGCAGAGCGGGAAGTCCAACATGTGAGGCTGGGCATGTGATCCAGTCCCAGAGGGAAAATAAACTAGCGAATGTCACAGATGTTTGACTGATACAGTGGAAGATATCAAGCTCACAATTCCTGTTCGTGTGAAGAGCAAGGATGGCAGAAATAGGGATCGTTAGTTGACGAGGGGAATTGAGAATTCTCCGGAAAATGAATGAGGACTGAGCGGCTGGGGTGAAGCGAATCCTTTGAGGGGTATAAGGAATGTGGGAGTACACTTGAAAGGGAAATCAGGAGGCCAAAAGTGGGACATAACTTAGCTTTAGTGGATGAGGTCAAGGAGAATCCTAAAATATTCTGTGGATATTAAGAGCAAAGAGTAACAAGGGAGAGACTATCCATGTAGGGATCCCATGTGTGGACACAGAAAAGATTGGTGAGATCTTACATGGATATGCCTCGTCTGCATTCAGATGGAAAAGTTCATAGAAGCTAGGACGTTCTGAAAACCGTATCGTGATGTCTTCAGTCAGATCCACATGACAAAAGCGGAGGCACTGGCAGTCTTAAAGTGCACAATGGAGTTTCAGTCACCGGACCTGACAACGCGCAGCCTATGATATTGAGGAAAGGCAGTGAAGAAATTTCTGAGGCGCTCACTGGAATGCGGGAGGGTGTCTAATGTTGCACGCTTACTTCATAAGGGCTGCAAGAACAAGCCAGGAAACTACAGACCAGTGTAAGGAATCATGATGGGAAAGTTACTTGAAGCTGTTCCGAGAGACAGGATCTACTTGCAGTTAAGACGGCACGGCCTAAATTGGGATTGTCAGCACGGCTTTGTGCCGATGTAGCTGCCTGACCAATTTGACTGAGGTTTGAAGAGTTGACCACGAAGTTAGACAAGGCCAGGTACGTCGACATTTTTAGGACTATGGATTTTACCAAGGCATTTGAAAAGGTCCCGCGTGGTAGGCTCTTCAGGAAGTTTGGAAAACATGGGACTCACTGATAACGAGTTAATTGGAAGCCAATTTGGCGTGGTTCTGGGAGTAAGTGTCCGGTAGTGGAGTGTTCCTGTTGATTTTTGATGGAAGCCTGTGCCCAGTGGAATTACGCATGGATCTGTGCGGTGTCCCTTGTTTGTCACATCTATATTAGAGATAGGAGTGAAAATTATGGTGGCATTGTTATTACCCGTGCGGGAGAATCTAATATTGGTGGGTTAATGAAGGTTATCTGAGACCACGACAGGACCTCGATCGACTGGGAATGTGGGCCAAGGAATGACAGATGGAATTTAACTGGGACAAGTGCCAAGTGTCGTATTTTGGGATGGTAAACCAAGGTAAGACGTACACAGTAAATGGGACGTCCCTGTGAAGTGTTGTAGATGCGAGAGACCTCAGAGTATAAGGGCATAGTTTCCGGAATTTGACGACTCAGGTGGACAGGTTGGTGGAAACGATGTTTGTCACACTTGCTCTCATCAGTCAGGGCACTGAATACAAAGTTGGACGTCATGTTCGAGCTGTAAGTGACGAGGGTGAGACGGCACTTGGAGAACTGTGTGCGATTCTGGTCAACTCGCTGCAGGGGAGATGTCGTTACCCTCTGGAGGGTGCAGAAAATATTCACAAGGATGTTGCCGTGACTGGACAGCTTCACATAAAGAGAGACTGGATACACTGGGGCTTTTTCCCCTGCAGCAACGGAGGCTGAGGAGTGACTTCATGGAGGTTTATTAAATCATGAGGGGCATAGATGAGTTGGATGATTGCTGTGTCTTCTTCTTGGGTAGGATAGACTGAAAGTGAAGAACATTCCTTTCGGTTGAGAGTAGAAAGCTTGAAGAGGATATGATGGACAATTTGTTCACACAGTTGGTGGTTTTCTTAGTGGAATTATCTGCCAGAGGTAGTGGAGAGACGGGTGCACATGCAAATTAAAAAGACATCCAGGCAGTTACATAGATAGGAATGGTTTCGAGTAATATGGGCCCAACGCAGGCAAATTTGACTGGTTAAGGTCGGTTCCTTCGTTAGAATGGACGTATTGGGCTGAAAGGCCTGTTACGGCTGAGGAGAATAAAGATCTGTTTCAGAGCCGCTCGACACCCATTTCTCAGCTCTCAGTACATCGAAGACTGCAGTGATGCTGCTCTCACTTTTTCTTTAACATTTCACCGAGATGCTTGACAGCTGTGCTGGCAACACGAGAAAATGATTCTACGTAAACAATTGTTTCCAAATTATTAATTTATGAAAGCTGCATCGAACCGGCAAAAGCGATGCCTTGAAATATCCACTAATCGTTGAGATCGCGCCACACGGGTAATTAAATAGTTAATTCGAATTGATTCTAATCCATCAATTAGAAGGCGTTGCAAAGCTCCGAAAATCTCGTGCGATCAATTCGCAGGGTAAATGCAGAATGGGTAACCGAATTAAGTTTCAGATTTGTGTCGCTGCACCGGTACATTGTCTAACGATGAGTATTGGCATGAGGTTCTCTCTGTGCCCCAATCAGCCAGCGAGTTTGGCTGTTAACCGAAAGGTCGTTGATTCGAGCCCACCCAGGGACGGTGATCCAACGTTTTGTCCCCAACATTCAACACTTCCGGGAGCGCTGAAACAGCAAATCACCATTTCCTAGAGGTGAAGTTTGAAAACCTGTTGTTGAAGCTTAACTTGTACATTGTAAGGAATGTGGATTACAGAGAACTTATATTTTTAATTGGAATCAAATGGATCATTTGGACTCCAAAGAATGAAAAGAAACAAACAAAACAAACAAAAAGAATCGTCGCTGGTTCCTTGTGCTGAAAGGCAACAAGAGAATCCTCTTACCATTTTATGTTCAAATGTTTCAACAGGAACAATACGCATTGTAATGGAAATTGGACAGGAGTTGTGATTTTAGTCATTATTCCACTGATCTTGCTCGTTTATCTTTTAATGGGTCCTCGGTGTTTTTCTGAAATATTCTCACACCAACTGTGATGATGACAAAATTATACGTGCCGCATAAACACGAACCATACAGCAATACGGACACAGAGGCAGGGAGGGAGATAGCGGGAAAAACAGGGATTTTGGCCCACTGAGTCATCAAGAGACGTTCAACACCAACATACGCCAATCTTTCTTTATTCGTCCCATATTCCTATCAATGATCCCCATATGCTCTCCATCACCGACACAATCAGGACACGTTACGGTGGCCAGTTGACCTACCAACCAACGTGTCCTTTGGTAACATGAGGAAACGGGTGAACATGCAGGAAATCTACATAATTAAAGGCGAAACTGCTCACCGCACCAGGTCAGGCTGAGGTGAGGACTGAACCCGGTTCTAATACGTCTGGGCTTAATGGCGCAACGAAGAACGCGTTGGACTTCTAACGTGCAATTTACTTGAAAGCGAACCACTTGACGTGATGAAACTGTGTCTTGCAATTGAATGGCACGGTGATTTAAAGCACGGCTTCGAGGGTATTCAAACTACCCTCGACTTGGCAAGCATGTTCCGACTTCTTTGACGCAATCGAGTAGTTTTCAGTTATTTTCTCTCCTGGTGAACAAAGTTTAGTTCCTCGTTTTCCCCACATGCCTTTCAACCTTAATTATGCAGTACGGTAACAGTTCCTCCCGGTCGAACGAGAAGGCGCCCAATCATACCCATGTTATCCGTCCAACCCAAAAGTCTTTGGAAGGTGAAAGGAGGAAGGAATCGGGAACAGACGGACGAATCCCACGCGTTTCACGAGGAGAACGGACAAACTCATTACAGAGAGTGGCGAGAATTGAACCCTAATCGTTGGCGGTGTAACTGCACTGCGCTGCCGTGCAGCATCAAACACGTCACATGAACAGTGGAAGGCAATCGATTTAACATAAAAAAACAGATGATTTTCAGCCGATCTCTTCGGTGTGAAAATTCACTGTAACTGTAAACCCGCTGCGAGCATTGTTCGAACCTGATGCGGGGAAACTCCATTGGATTTCGAATCCAACGCCTTAACCACTCGGCCATCGCAGCTTCCCTCTGTTGTCTTCCTGTATTTCGATCACTCTTACGACAGACATAGCCAAGTGAATTTAATTTGTTGTTTCCTCTGATGTTCTTCCGCTTCCATCACTGCTCAATAGTCTGGTATCTCCATCCATTATCACGGAATGTCAGTCGCCCTTCTGCGCTTCATAAGATTTTCTGCCTACTTCCGTATTTCAGCTGATAAATGTTGCATCAAGATGCCTGTTTCAGGAAACGATTTGAGAATGTGCAGGCATTCAAAGATCTTAACTGGAGTTTCACAAGAAAGGGAAAAAACTGCAACTCAGTCTGAGAACGGGGGCCATCAGCAGTGACACATTGTGGGTTCTGTTCTCAATCTTACTTTTATACCTGCAGGAATTGAAAGGATTCCTGAATTCTGCGTCAATGTGCAGGAGGGGCAGTGTGTTGATGGGCCCTTCCCAGAGAAATACAGCGGCACTGGAGAAGATTTACTGTGCGGCGCCCTCTTCAAGAGGAAAAACGCAAGTGGGTCTGTTCTGGGTAGACTCAAAAAATCCTGCTGCATCATCGGAAATTTGTGCCGGTCAATTGTTTGCAAAATATTATCGAAGAATCCTGTCCTGCTATAGGAGGGCAACTGTGGGACTGTTTTTTTCGCTTCGTCAGTGAACGAATTAAGGGAACGGACGCGAGTCTGCCTTTGACAAAATCCGATGTTTTGTTCAATAACTTTATCTCTATGCACCAATGTGGGCATCTGTGGGCTCAGCAGCGCAATGGATAGCGTGGTGGACTTCTAATAATGTGTGACCAAGTAATTCAAAGGTTGTGTGTTCGAGTCCCACCAGAGTGGGTATTTTGTCCGAATTCGTTCCAACGAAGTCATAATTCGAGAGGGGGTGACGTCACCTGATGTAGGAAAATCTTGCAATTCAGGTCCTGGTCTTAAATAATCGACTCGTTCACTTAAACACGGAAAGGAGGTGATTATTTTGTCTTAGAGCGTCCGAGTCTGTGAAACCGTTGGGGAAAATGTTGATGGTACTGAGTCTTCCATTATTTCAAAAGCGGGTGAGATAATTTTTTGAAAAAAAGGGGGCTGATACGTTCACGGAGTTGTCTGGAATGCATAATAAAGCAGGCAGTCTGATTACCCTTGACCCTCATTAAATGATGGAGTGTCTGGGTGCTCTTCGGTCTTTCCGATGAGTACGGATGTTTGTGTGTGGGTACAAGTTTCATATTTTTTTGTTTTCTTCTGTTTACGCACCTTCTTCAATTCCATTAATGCTGCAATTTTGAAAAGCCCCCTGAATTCTGTTCATTATAATTCAAACATATCCTGAAGCAAAAATCGACAAATTTGTCTTCTATAGTTCAGGAAATAATGTCACATTTACCCGGAATCTGTCTGCTCACAATATGCAAGCGCACAGTTTATGTGGTACTTCATCCCCGCGTAAACCCAATTTCGAAATGGTAATCTTTATTACTTCTTTAAATTAACAACCCGTACTCAGAAGGCACGGTTTCTGGTGTGGTGCATATTTTTCTGTTTGCAGATAAGGCAACGGCGGGTGAATGTTGTTTAGTCATAAAGACTTCATGAAAACTTCGGCCAATATTGGACATTTGTGCATATATCTGATGACACAGTTTAGAACGGTTGTGAATATTCCAGAGAGGGTCCAGAAGAGATTTTCTTGAATCGCTGCCAATGTGAGTGATATCACATGCGATGCGAAACCGCGGAAGGTGGGATTGCATCATTGAGATGAAGAACTTCGAGAGGTCACTTTATGGACATATTTGTGTCCAGAGGTAGATGGGGCGGTGAGGTCATTCTTTGCATCTGCTGAAATATATCATGGTCACCCAACAGACTCATGTCGACGTTGAGAATATTCGTGAAAATTAGTGTCCGTGCACTGGCGTCTGGAAAACCCCGGAGTCTGCCACCCAGCCGTATGCTGTGACACCCGTTTACCACTGCTCTCTGCGGACAACTTTGAAGAGATATTGGAAAGTTTGGGAAACGGGAAGACGTATCAAGCCTCAAATACTCTGGGCAAGAATTTCAATGCATTCAGTAAGGGCACAGAATTTTCAAGATTAACATGTTCAACCAATGAGCTTTGTTATGTAATGATCGAAAAACAATTGTGCGGTAATGTGACCGAGCAGTCTAAGGCGCAGGAGTAAGGCTGCATTCTCCACGGATGTGCGGGTTGAATCCCACCACTACCATTGGGCGAATACCCACTGAAATCAAGATTACCGATTGCAGTATTAAAATGCATTGAGAAATGATTTGCCGAACAAAATCTAAAAACGTCATAAATCACCGTGCCTGTGTCAATTATATCATTGCAGGACTGAAGAACAGTCCGTAGTTGTTGTGAGAGATGGTGGACAGGTAGAGATCGTGTCCCGTACCTCTACGAAGCAAATGGGAGCAAAGCTGTGCAATATCAATCCGCATTCCAGCTCATATCTGCAGCGCTGATTTTACCGTGTATTGAAATACAGAGCGAACCGATCGGCGTTCGAGTCGAAATGACCTGTTCAACGCGGGACGGGATCGTTTGTCAACAGGACCAGGGCAAGTTCACAAAGCAGGACACGGTCGTGTTTGCAAACGATTGTCACCCAAAACCAACAACACACCGCAAAAACGCAAGGTAACGGATGACAAAGTCATCGGAAACTTCATCTGGTTGAACTACTTGCCATGTTTTTTTGCTCCCAGGCACCAACAGACCTGTAGCGTTTTGGTGGCTTTTTATTTCTTCTGTTACTTTTTCTTTTATGTTTGGAGGTGCGTGAATGGCGGTGCTTGCATGCAACCCGCCTTCGTCACACGGACATTCACCTCTTAAAGGAAAGACTCTGCTGGAAGTCTAACCCAGGATCTCTTGTTTACTAGAGAGGCGCTTTGACCAGATTAGCCACGGAACCCTCATACCGTACAACAGCTGTAATAATGAGATGCAACTTGCATTAACTTCTCTTGTTCGACTGCTGGAGAGGGAATTGCCTCAGATTTTGCACGTTTTCTTCAGATTCCCTGCTCGGTCTACTCCCAAACATTGTATCACCCGATCCAGGAACGGATTATCCGCAGTGACAATTCCGCCTGATTTACTGAACGCTTCTTCGCCTCCATTTGCACCACCTCTAACCCTTCTCCCGCCACCTCCGATCTTTATGTTTCATCTCACCACAGGTTCAGAACTCCTCACAGGTGAAATAAAATAGACAAACAAATCAATAGCCGATTATTTACATCTTCATTAGGTGCTACGGACATGGATACCAATTGTTTTTGTCTATTTAGCGGGGTGGGAAGGGAAGGTGATGGGAAGCAACCGGCATGAAATCGCTTCCATCGAGGGAGGTGGCTGATAGTTTTAATGCGTTCAACTTCGGGAATACATTTCCCTGGGACTGACGCAGGCAAACTCTCTGCAGTCTGACATCTAGTTCTCAACCAGGTCTGGATAAAATGCCGTCCGTTGTTTCCCCTCTGTGTGAGGAGCGAAATTCGGACATTGGCAGAACCTTACTAGAGATACAATTTACATTTCTCAATGTTCTTAGGATGTGTAACAAAGTTGCATAGTTATACTTATTCTGCTTCAAATTTTGACCGTTTTCACTTTATTCATTTCGGTAATTAAATATTGCTAATTCGTGACAGTTCTTGGTGCTGCTCAGTTTAACTATACTTCTGTTCACCTGTTCCTTGGTCAGTTACGGCAGGTGACACCTTGCACTTGTGATGTTGATGAGGGAAATCGTGTGGTGCTGCAGATGACCCACGGAGAAGGGAACGTGATATATGCCTGAAGTAGTCCTCACCACTCGCAATTAATTTCGACGCTGAAGCAGCTCACTAATCCATTTCACTGAGCAGGCGTGACAGAATTGTATCTGTCAGCGGCAAGGGGCGGGGCAGGAAAAGTGAACTTTCCAATTTCCCAACCGGGATGAAAACGCTGTTCAATATGTAAGTGCATTCAGCTCCATCCCTGAATCATTCCACATGTAGAACCTGTTGACAGCCTTTAATTCTCTGTGCTTGAGAAATGCGTCCCTCCTCCTCGCTGTCTCGCAGGACATCGGCCCCAGCAGGTTTCTTAGCTCTTTCTCTGGCGTTTCTAACAGGGTACGACCGTATGGGCAAACGGATAAGGCGTTTGACTTCGGTGTTTGATGCGAAGTCATTTGAAGATTGCAGATTCGAGTCGTGTCGCGGTCGTTTTACCAATGTGGTTTTGCTTCTATTCTGTCGCTCCATCCCTCCACCACAACTGTCTCATCTGATTCAAACACACGCGTTTCAAGCAGGTCGGCTTCGAGCAGTGTCCCGCGCCGCGTTTACCACAGTCACCCCGCCGTCGTTGGCAACAAACCAAAATGTCTCCTTTTCGTTTCACGTATCGTTTTATTTCATGTGTCTTGTCTGTGATATATTTCTGCAAACGGTCTCATAAACATCGGGGTGGATCTCCTCAAACTGTCGGAAGCAGCTGCTGCTGGGAAACGGAGTGTGCTTTACATTCAACAAGTGAGATCACAGTGGAGGAGACACCACAGTGAACCTGCATAACCATCATGGTAGGACATTAACACACCTTTTCCTTCCTTCAGAAACGGTCTCGGGGTCGGAGCCTGGTGGACACGTTCGGTGTTGCCAGGCCCGGTTACTCCGATTCCGGAAGCAAGGCTACATTTGATGCAGACGGCGAGGGACAGATGGACATGGAGATGGCGGCGTTCAGTCCAAGCTGTGAGGACAGAGTGTTGGTCACTTGTAGGTTGCCCTGTCCAGCTGTGAGCCCGTGCGTAGTATCAGTTCGGTGAGTTAATGTCAAAGAGCTATAATCTATCTGATGATGACATCAGATGTGGGGACTTGTTTTGTGTAATGCAGAAGGAGAGGATCTTCACGGCATCACATCTTCTCAACCACGACGCCAAGTTAAACTAATCCAATCTGCTTTTATGTGGCCCGTTTCTTTCTATTCACTGCCCGTCCTTCGATCAATAAATTAATCACGTGCTTCTGAAATATCGCACCGGGCTGAACAGGAAGTTTATATTTTATCCGAACCCAACCCCAGAAACATGAATGCACCTTAATCGTTTCATTGGCTGCAGCAATGAAATTAGTCACATCGCTACCTGTCGTCGTCAGGATAGCCGAGCGGTCTAAGGCGCTGCGTTCAGGTTGCAGTCTCCACTCGAGAAGTGGGTTCGAATCCCACTCTTGACAGTTACGCATTTTAAATCTTGATTCTCCCTCCCTGTTTTCTCCCACTGGTCGCTAATTTTGCCTCGGCCCATCCTCGTTTCGGCCATTGAACAACCCTGTCCTTCCACAGGTCACATGTCTTCCCCAATTTACTGTTTCTTTCGTCCTATCTCCCTTCGCGATCTTCTTCTGGTCCTCTCGACTGCAGGTGAGATTATCGTACAGCCTTCCCTCACTCTGCCGTCCCACCTTCACATCCGCTGTTTCCCAAATATAGGGCAATCTACTGATGGCAACGGTGAATGCAGTCACAGCCCAGAGGGGGGAATGGTGGATTGGACAGTTGGGGAATGAGAATGCTTGTGTAAGCCGCGAGGTCGCGGGAGACTAAAACCAGATAAATACAGAAAGTTCAGGAGAGGAATATTTAGACGGTGAGGTAATGGAAGACGTGCAGTTTCAGCGAAATGACGATGGAGGTAACGGAGCGGAATGTGAGACGGAGCTGAGCCAGTTGGCCCTGGTCCCAACTTTTTTTAGGGCTATTTATCCAAACCCCTCTACTGTTGATCCAACAAATATTCATCCACCCCACTTCATATAATTCCAGTGATCCAGCTTCCACCACCCGCAGGGGAAGAGAATTCGTGAGCTTCAGCACCCAGTGCGTGAAGAAAATTTTACGTGTATCAGTTTCAAGTGACCTGCTCTTTATCTTAGAGTTCCGTCCCATTGTTTGTGACTCTGACACTGGTTGAAACGTCCCAACACGTGCCTTGTCAGGCTCCATTAAAACCTTTCTTTTTGTCCGAATAAAGGTGGCGCACATTTCGCTGAACTCCAAGGAATTAGGGTCCGTCGTCGTTCGACATGAAGATTTCTTAACTGAATGAACTAACACAGTCCCCTGATATTCAGATGGAACTCACAATTCCAGCCCAGCTTTCAGTGTTGGTCAATATTTTCAATCATTTCAGTTAAGAGGCCCACTTTTGCAGCGGTCTCCTGTGTGAACTGAGTTCCTTGATATCAGACACCAGACGGCTGTTTCTCAGAGAAAACGGATTTGTTTTATTTCACGTTGGTTACATTGCGTCTAAATGTTTGCAACGAATTATAGATTTCAAAGTGTGCAGGCGATCTCCATGGAGAAGGGTTTTCACCCAGTGTGTGAAGAGAGCATCTCTCCCTCAAATCAGCAAAAACTTGACATCGCCATGAACGTCGAGTAAATTAACCACCTGGGGAACAACCCTTCTGGAAAAGAGCTTCAAATCCGCGCAGTCGTCGATTCTCCTCTGATTGTATGACGAATGGTCCGAAGTGTTTAGCCAGGGTGTCGTTCATCGTGACACCACGTCGCTAACCATCCTGCAGACATTAAGATATTTCAGAAATGACCGAGAACAAATCGTTCTTAATCACCCACATGGTGGAAGCCAGTGGAACAACGAATGGATTTGACCGCAAAGTTGAACATCACCGGGATGGTTGAAACACCGAGAAGTTTGTAACTTTTGCTGCCCATCACACTGCATTCAGAAGTTGAAGCGACCCACGCGTCTGGTTCACTGTGAATGAAAGTCCGTGTCTCACGGCGCCGGGAACTCCACAATCCATGCAGTGGAAAACTCGTTCATACCCGGTACAGAAGCCAATGACTTCTCTCCACCCTCACCTTCTGAACTAACGGTGCAGAAAGTATATCTGCAAACAGCGCGCAAGAGTTCTGTTGGTATCGGATCGATGACTCACCTGCTCTCTCTCTTTGGCTGCAATAAGGCATTTTAAACCCACACTTCAGGCTCAACATCCGTAGCTCCGATAGTGTAACAGTAAGCGAAGGCAGAGTTGCGATGGCCGAGTGGTTAAGGCGTTGGACTTGAAATCCAATGGGGATTCCCAACGCAGGTTCGAACCCTGCTCGCAGCGCTCACAATTTTAGATACAGGGACCAGACGAACAACTGCCGCTGATAATTCTAACGTACAGCCAGGACTGCCCATTCCTCAAACATTTGGGTAGACATTTGCACCCCAAGAAGTAGGTCCACCTGTTGGATCGATATATTGATAGAACGGTGCATCCTTCGTTTTCAGGTGACCAGATACGCGAGGGGAGGTTGAGCCATCATACGGCTGCGGTTTCCTTTGAAGAGGGGAGATGCACTATTTATATTCCGACAAAACAAGTTATCTCTTTTTGACGGGTCGACTTCATTATTTTTCGAACTTCATCAACACTTTCAGGTCAACCGTCTCATTCACTGCCAAACTGAAGGAACTGAACCGGTGAAAGACACACTGGACACTTCGCCATCTGAGGTGTGAATTGGACCTTGGCTTTGTCTCTGTTGTGCATGTGGCGATGATTTCTGATCCTTCACCTGTCCCTGTACTGGATCCAGTCATGCTTGCCTACAGTTCTGACCGAGTCCACCCCAGAATATGAGTTGCCCTCTGATCATGCTCCCTTGGCTTTGGACATTGAGACCAGGTCCTTCCCTTCAAGACACTCTCCGGTCTGGTTATGCAGCCAGAGTTGTTGCTGATCACTGACAGCAGGCAGCAGAAGTGAGCGGAATATGGCCGAGGGCTCGAGGACGAAAAACGTCTCACTGCCCGGGTTTTGACGTGACAGTGGATTTCATTCCTCCACCCGACACCATATAACGAGCAATCTGGTCCTGACGGCCACTGCTGACCACTGAATAACGTTCCTCATCATGGCCCCACCTGTTAATGATTTCACATTTCCCATTCTAGTGGTATATGACGTGAAATGCTTCGGTACGTTGATGGCTGAATATAAAATATCACCGCATAAAAGTTACCCAGGACAGTTTGCAGTTTCAACCTATCCTGCCTAACCTTTATCAACGCATGCTTTTGGTCTTTTCTCAAACTAAACCATTTGTGTCGGATGTGAAGAGGGTTAAGCAGGGATGTCAGTGTGGCCGAATTGTCTAAGGCGCCAGACTCAAGGAATGAAAGTCCTTCCGTTGAAACGGGGGTGTTCTGGTCTCCAACTGGGGGCGTGGGTTCGAATCCCATTCCTGACATATGTTGATTTTTACATTTGTAATTTTGACTTTTTCAGTCGACGTCAATTCATTCCAGTTAATAGGACCGGAGCTGTTTTAGTGGATAAACATGTGGACAAAACACACCGTGGTTTTCTCACAGCGGCTCGGGATGCAGCGGACTCAAGAGTGCGGGCGTTGATAAGTGAAGGGACTTTGGAAAGGAGAGTCCGTGACATCTTCTAACCACTGGTCATTGGTTGGACAGAGTGACGTTGGTGCCATTTGCACAGGTTTCCCTTCAAAGTTTTGTTCACATTTTTGTTTAAATGACGTGTGGGAACAGAGATTTCACGACATTTTAAGTCACGTTCTAAATGAAACATTAACAGGGGAGCTCCGTCCCGAGGGTTTAACTACTTGCTGGATTAGAGAATTCAGAGACGCGCCTGAAGGTTGACACGTCAGCGGGAGGTGCCAAAAAGTTCGGCCACTCAATATGATCCTGGCTGCTTAACCCCAGGACCCAGCCTCTGCTCTTTGCCAGTTTCACAGAGCTTCCATTTCCTGGAGCTTTCAGAAATATATCCATGTCCTCTGCAAATAGTCCAGTGACAACCTCCACGACTCTGCGTCGTGGAGAATTTCAGACAGTGACGATGGTGCGTCAAGATCTTCAAACTAACCTCAGTTTTAAACCATCAACATTGCAATAATCTTTCCACAACAGTTCCTCTCCGACAAATGGACACATCTCAACATCTCCTCAGTTACGGTCCATTGGAACCTTACAAGGTTCAGAATCGCCATCCCTCATGATATGTTCTAAACAGTCCAGTTTTAACTTTATCACCTGTGTTTTTTCAGCAGGCACTTTCACCCGGGAGTTAGGTAAGTCCATGCTTTCCCAGCCGCCACCAATGCTACCATATACGTCACCGATTCAGTGGAGGAAAACTGTGCACATTACTCCAGGGCGGCCTCACAAACCTGTTCAATTGTAATAAATGAATTTATCTGTTTCTGATCTCCAATCCCCTTGCAATAAACGGCAATCTGTCAGATGGTTTCCCGAATACTTGATCCACATGCCTGCTAATCTTCTGTGGTTTCATGCACAAGCCCACCTCGGTCTCTCTATGCTTCACATATTTGACCTATCTTTGTCTAGATTATAGCTAACCTCACGGAAGAACATGACGTCACTCTCAAACAAATTTCGTCTAGTTTTCGACACTGACTGTACCATCCAGTTGCCGTCTAAATATCCTCATCGCAGCACCTCACCCAACTACATTCATTTTATTATTAAACCTGCACGCAATTCCCTCCTCCAAGACAACGGTATTGGAAGGTAACTATTGTGGAGCAAGGATGTTTTAGTTTCAGTTATTAATTTCTGAGTCTCACTGACCAGGAATCACACATCAGCTCAATTCCCCCATCCCCTCATTCGCCTGTATCCATAGAAGCTCGGGATCTTTATTTGAATATTTGTATCAGTTATCCCTCGTTATCGATTCTTTCTCCTGATCAGTTTTATGATAATTTTATGTTTCATTAAAATGAAGTTGCAATGTTCAGATGTCTCACCAGCTTGTACCACTTCGTCTGCTCTGGTGTTTGATTGAACATTTTCCTTCATCGCTCTTGTTAACCATGGACGGTTCATCATTCTCACCGGTGTCCCCTCACATCTCACGTCCGGAATCACACGAAGTGGATTTTACAGCGAGATTCGAACTGAGTGGCCAGATGAGTTGGGTAGCTTGAAGTAATCTGGATGACGGACAGTGAGGGCAGACATTTGGGTGAACATTGTTTTTCGACCATGCAGTGACCTCATTGTTACTGAATGCGGTGCGCGTTTCACTGATTTCAATTTAGATTGTGTAATAAATATCCCAGGCTCAAAGAGCCCAATTGAAACTTGTTTGTTCAGAGACCGTGAACAACAACGGGCCAATGAGTTCCAAATATCCCACAGGAGAAGTTTCCTGTTTCATTAATATCGGAATAATGTCCATGTACCGCTTCAGAGCCAGAGACAGAATTACCCCGACATTGACGGGAATTATCTCCACGACTGCAAGACGATGAACTTTAATTTCAAGGTAAATGAAATATTTTATGATATCGAGAAGATATACTATCCTGGCTATTCTTGGTGCTGGAAAATCGTTTTGTTGTGCTTAAGTTCTCTGCAACTTCTCCTGTGGGATATTTGGAACTCATTGGCCCGATGTTGTTCACGGTCTCTGAACAAACAAGTTTCAATTGGGCCCTTTGAGCCTGGGATATTTATTACACAATCTAAATTGACATCAGTGAAACGCGCACCGCATTCAGTAACATTGAGGTCACTACATGGTCGAAAAACAATGTTCACCCAAATGTCTGCCCTCACTGTCCGTCATCCAGATTACTTCAAGCTACCCAACTCATCTGGCCACTCGGTTCGAATCTCGCTGTAAAATCCACTTCGTGTGATTCCGGACGTGAGATGTGAGGGGACACCAGTGAGAATGATGAACCGTCCATGATTAACAAGAGCGATGCAGGAGAATGTTCAATCAAACACCAGAGCAGACGAAGTGGTACAAGCTGGTGAGACACCTGAACATTGCAACTGAAGTCTCAAACCACGGAGATTCGATTCATCCAGTACCTGCTCTCTGTATGGGTCTGTCAACGCGCTGCCGCTCCTTTTTCTTTACGTTTTATTTCCACCTGCTAATTGCCTGCGTGGAAATTAACAGAATTGTATCCGATCTGACAGGTGTGTTTTTGTGTGAACTGGATCAAAGAACATGGTCAGGAACAGGGACGTGGACTGCGTTGTCCAGTTCATAAGGAAAGTGGATGAATGGTAATGATCACACTGATCCACTGCCAGTCACACGATGTAAAGGTGGACCCGGGAATCTCCTACTCTGCATCAGCTGACGTCCTGTACAGTTAACACAGGATTGCTGTTTTCATTCTATATTTATTTCTTTGCCATTCCCTTTCTTTTTTTGGATTGTTTCCCAGTTGTGTTTTTAAAAAGAACAGGCTACCGCACCGACTCGGCACAACTAGGAGACACTTCATAGAGAGATTGCAACTGGCTTTATTCCACCTCCTGATCCATTGCCGTGTATTGGTCTTCTTCATTGTTACTTGAACACATTGAATCTTGGATCACTTCATTGATACGAACATTTTCATCTAATGAATGTCTGATCTAGTTTCAACATCTATCGTCCTCCATGTTAAGGTGAGTTGTGTCTGGCATACGGAAGTGTTGCATCATGCAAGGTATGCATGATCTGCCTGCACGTAAAATAACACAATAAAGCCCCTAACAGTCGTTGCATCCTTTGCCTGCAGCCAACGGGCTGAGAACATCTTTTTATCACTACTCACCTGACTGCCTGTATGAGTCGATCTGTCTGGATATAGATAGCAAATAAAATCGCACGAAAGGATTGTAGTGTTTGGAGTCATTTTAGGGGCGTGGTTAACTCACAATGTCCCCCAAATCTAATTCCTATCCTTCTAGTTCAAGCTTTTTTACCTCTATAGCAGAACCTCCATTTGCACAGCCAGGGACTGATAAACAATTACATTTTTGCATTCACTTTGAATTTTGACAAACATAATCTGTTGTTGGACATCGACGAGCCTGACATCCTCATCACGATGTTGCTGATTCGTGGAGCAGGATCGAAATGTCAGCACTGTCATTTAATGTTATCATCGGGAACTCGATTTCTTCAAGATATTTATTCCTGGACAAGACAGAAGTGTTGACACTCTCCTGATTCTGTCCTGTTAATTTGTCCTGTTAGTTTTCTACACGGTTAACCTGCTGACGATTGTGGTCCTTTCTCGGGAGAAGTGCGCTCTCTCCAGGTGTCTCAACCGCTGCCTGGGAGGAATGGCAGCGGCCGATCTACTGATTGTTATTTTTGATCTGATACTGAGGTAGATTCCGATTGCTTATGACATGCAGTCTTTGGCGTTATCCACGTGTGTAATATCCACGCCGTCCTGCTTCACGACGTCGTGGACTGATCTGTCTGGTTCAACGTCACGTTCACCTTTGACAGATTTGTAGCCATTTGTTGCCAAATGTTGAAATGTAGGTCTTCCACCGAGAAAACGGCGGCTACGGTTCTGGGAACAGTGATTGGGCTGAGCAGTAGAAAGAACGTATTCTGGTATTTTATGAACAGACCTTGGTCCAGGATGTCAAATTCACCTTGGTTTTGTTACTCGGATGTCTGTGTTCTAACATCAATGACCAGGACAATAGTTGAGTTTCTTCATTATCTTCTCACCCCGTGTGTGCCGTTTATTTTTATTCTGCTCTTCAATACGTTAACAGTCAGACACATTTTACTGGCCAGCGGAGCTCGCAGGAGACTCCGGTGTCAGAATGGTGGGGAAACTCCCAGAGACCGAGAAATGTAGAGTTGAAAGAAATCCATAATATTGTTGTTCGACATCTGGAGAAACTTCATCCTGCTGTGGTTAGTATTTACAGTTTATTCCATATGTAATCGGTTGAGGAGTTTGGGATACAATTTCGTTTATTTCCCCAGTTTTGTAACCGAAATAGGTTTCATGCTCCAGCTTCCGAGTTGCTGCACAAACACCTGCATTTATACCGTGACAAGACTAAGTTCAGGGAGCATATGAGGATTATAGTGACATATACGTGCAGTCTAACTGCAAATATTTCATTAGAACGCCGTTCATAGAGCAATACGACAAGGACACAGACCTAACGGCCCAACCAGTCCATACTGACCATGGTTCCCACTCAGCACATCCAAATTTCCTGCGTTTGGCCCATATCCCTCCAAGTTCCACACCTCCATGTACCTGTACAAGTGCTTATTCAATGATACTATTCCAACTGCCTCAACCACTTCCTCCAGCAGATCGTTTCATGTACTCACCACCGTCTGCGTGAACACGTTGTTCCTCGTGTCCCTTTTAAATATTTCCCCTCTCACCCTTATTATATGCCGCAAAATATTAGCCTCCGCTACCCTGAAGTAAAGATTCTTGTCATCCACTTTATCTCTGACTCTTATAATTTTGTACATTTCTACAAGACGGCTCTTAGTTCTCTTACGTTCCAAGGAATAAAGACCTAGTCTGGATAACCTTTCCCTATAATTAAGGCACAGGCAACACCCTCGTGAATATTCTCTGTAAGATTTCCAGTTTAATCACGTCGTTTCTATAACAGGGTGCCGAAAACAGTGCACAGTGCTCCAGGTGCGGCCTCACCAACAACTTGTAAGACTGGAACATAATGTCCTCATCCCCTTGCTCAATGCCCTGACTGATGAAAGCCAGCGTGCTAAAAGCTTTTTTCGCCACACTGTCTATATGTGACGCCGCTTTCAAATAACTGTGTACTTTTACTCCCAAGTCCTTCTGCCCCTTTACACTAGCTGGTGTCCTACCATTCATTGTATACGTCGTACGCTGGTTTGACTTTCCAAAATGTCTCAACTTGCACTTAAGCATTGAAATCAATTTGTCAGTCCTCTACCTATTCCCGAACTGATCAAGATCCCTCTTGTCATCTGCGACAACCTGCACAATCAACAACACCTCCTAATTTCGTGTCATCCGCAAACCTACTGATGAACTGTTGTTCATTCGCGTCCGAATCATGTATATAACTAAAGACTAGCAAGGGTCCCAACACGGACCCCTGCACCACACCACTCGTCACCTGCCTCCATTCCGGATCAACGTCCAGAAGAGAACCACTTCCAGGAACAACCTTTATTTTCATGTGCTCTCCGTTCCTCTCTTCCGGGAATTGTGATATGGAGACAAGAAAATTTGACTGAATCTATTCACGATCTGTTGTTCTCTGTAACGTTCCAAGCATAACGTGAATTATCTTTCAATACAATGTACACGATACTTTGGGCAGTTCTGACAGTTCTATTGGCCAACAGGGATAGTTGTTCGTGCTCCGAAATCATTAAATTCTTCGTGCATTGTGCAATCCACCGGTTAATGGCCTCTTGTGAATCTTGCCGAAAGTTGAACCTGCGGGAAAACGTGCTCCCTGAAACAGAACACTAAATTCTCTTTCCAGTCCTTCATTAAGTACCTCTCACTGTTGTTGGGGACCGGAGAACAAAAATATTTCAATCAGATATGATGAAATATCTGCCTGTTGATGGTCATTGTTGCCATCCGCCTTACCAGCCCAGACCTCCGAGGGCACGATATCCAATGACCCTGCAACAATTAACTTCTTGGTTAAACTACAAAAGTAAATAAATGGTTATTTATCCCATAAAGTAGAAAATTCATGGAGTCAGGGAGAGATTCAGCGCGGAGAAAATGCCATTCGGTCCAGCGTGTCCGTGCTGTCCATCAGCCATCCACTTACACGGATCTTACACACCCACCTATTCAACTTCCGTCAGATGCTCTCACTCACTTTCCCATTCGAAGCAATTTACAGGCTCCAAGTAATCTACCAACCCGCAAGTATTTGGAATTTGGGAGGAAACTGGAGCACTCGGAGGAAACCCAGGCGGTCGCAGGGAGAAGGTTCAAACTCCACGCACTGCCGAGAGCCCTGGAGGTGCGGACTGAACCGGGGATCCTGGATCTGCGAGTCAGCAGCTTGACCAGCCGTGCTGAGATATCATTATATCCAGTTGCCCTGGCAACAGGAAGTCATTTCGTCAATCCCATTTAATGTGGCAATAAGAACAGATTTTCGTGCAAACATTTTCAGGAAAAATGGCAAACGATTCACCTGTTCCCCATGATGTGGTTCTCCTACTGTCAGAATCCGCACCGTGCAATAATCAGTCTAAAATCAAGTTGTTCACAACTTTATTCGAGCACGTGCAAGCAAATAACTCGGACAGGGTTCCAAGATATCGAATCACAATTCATTCACCGAGTATTTTACTCCAATCAAAATTATATTTGACCTGTTAGATTCAGTAGGAACTCATCACCAGTCATACAGAACATAGAAAATGTAACTGTATAGCGCAGGAACAGGCCATACGGCCAACGATATTGTACCCTGCTGATTAAGGTCGTCAACAAATGCCTAACTCAACGAATCACTTCCGCCTGCACAATGTCGATATACCTCCTTTTACTGAACAGTTATGTGCATGTTAAAGATCCTCTTGTATGTATCTATCGGATGTGCCACCACCCCCACTCCTGGCAGCACATTCCAGACACCCACCACTCGCTGAGTAAAAATATTACCCCGCACATCTCATTTGAACATAGGCCCTCTGACCTGAAATGCATATCCTCTGGTAATAGAATATTTCAGCCCTGGGAAAAAAAAGACACCAGCTCTCTACTCTGTCTCAGCCTGTTATATTCCTCCATTACATCTCCCATCAGCCCCCGTCGATCCAGAGAAAACAACCAAGTTTTTTCAACCTCTCCTTCTGGCACATGTCCAGTAATCTAGGTAGCATTCGAATAAACCTCTTCCGCGCCCTCTCCAAATCCTTCACATCTTTGATTTTTGGTATTGGCATTGGTTTATTTCTGTCACTTGTACCGAGGTACAGTGAAAACTTCTCTTGCATATCGTCCGTACAGATCAATTCATTACACAGTCCATTGATGTAGTACAGGGTACAAGAAATAACAGAATAGAGAGTAAGGTGCCATAGCTGCAGTGAAGTGCTTTGCAGGTAGACAATAAGGTGAAAGGTCAAAAGGTAGATTGTGAGGTCAATAGTCCATCTCAACCGTTGCATAGTCTTATCACAGTGGGATAGAAGCTGTTCTTGAGCCTGGTGGTATGTGCCCTCAGGCTCGTGTATCTTCTGCCTGCTGAGAGAAGAAAGAAGAGAGAATCACAGGTGGATGAGGTCTTTGATGAAAAACCTATGATTTTAAACATTAATTGTAACCTTTTATTATAAACATAAAACATTATCAACCTGCAAAATGACTTTTCGACCCTTGAACTCAATTCCTCTACTAATAAAGGCAAGAATGCCAGAGACCTTCTTTATAACCATATCAACCTGTGCAGCCTCTTTCAGTGAGCTGTGGACATGGACCCCAAGATCCCTCGGCGCATGAACACTGTTAAGGTTTCCCAGGACATGTTTCAGGTTTGATAGCGTATTGTCCCCTTACATTTTACCTCTCAACGTGCAACACCTCATAATTTGCCGGACTAAACTTCATCTGCCATTTCTCCGTCCATATCAGCAACTGATCGAAATCTGTTTGCATTCTTTGGCAATCTAGTACGCGATCAACAAAACCACCAGTCTTTGTATCGTCTGGAAACTTACTCACCCACCCATCCACGTTTTCATCCATGTGATTTATAGATCCCACAAAGACTGAGGTCTCAGTATCGATCACTGTAGAGCACCACTGGTCGCAGACCTCCAGCCAGAATAAATCATATCGACCAATACCCGCTGTCTTCACGCGCAAGGTAATTCTGTTTCCAAACGGCCAATTCACCGTGGGTCCCATGCATCTTAATCTTCTGGATGAGACTACCATGAGGGAACTTCTCAAACGCCTGAATAAAATCCATACAGACAACATGCACAGCTCGGCCTTCATCAATCACCTTCATCACCTTGTCGAAAAACGCAACGAAGTTGGTAAGACACGACTTGCTCCACACAACGCCATGCTGACTGTACCTAATTAGGCTATGGTTGCCCAAGTGCTGCTAAATGTTATCTGAGATGATCCTCTCTTATAACTTCCCTGCCAATGACGTGAATTCGCCCGTCTATGGTTTCCAGGATTATCCCTATTTCCCTACTTGAATAATGGAACAACATGAATATGAACCTCTCCCTATGCACCCTCCTGTATTCCGCAGGAACCATTTCGTCCGTGACCCTGTGGTCCGCTTATCTTACCCCACCCCCAACACCGGCCGTACCCTGCCCTTGACCCTACAATACCACACTCTACAGGGACCTGTTCAGGCTGAAATTGACGTGCACCTGCTTCAACCTCGAAAATTGCACTTCTTGTTGGCAACGCGGCTTCCAGAACATCAGAGTGTCCAAGCAGAGTGCAGGCGACCGGTTTGCAGAGCAGCTGCGTCCAGTGCGCAATGGCCGCCTTGAGTATCCTGTGACACGTCATTTGAACCCCATTCCCCTTTCCCATGCAGACCTTCTGCCCTGCTGCGTTAAGTCCGAACGCAAGGTCGGAAAAAAGGACCTCACATTGTATTTGAATAGCCCACAATCCCATCATATGACAGTTGATGTTTCCAATTTCCGGGAACTAATACGCTCTGTGTTCTTTCGCCACTCCGACCGGTCCACCCATTTTCTCACATCCTTCGTTCACGTTTTCCAATTTCCCCGTTAACTAAATCTGTTACAATGTTATTTATGAAGGGGAACAAACAGACGCGAAGTTTGCACAGGTCGGTGAGCCTGACATCCGTGGTGGGAAAGTTACTGCATGGGATTTTGAGAGACCGGTCTGCCAGGATTTAGATGGACAAGGACTGATTCCCGATGTTATGCACGGTTCAATGCGTGGGGTATGGGTGTGCCAGTACATAGCTCCCTCCGGAACAGCAAAATAAGTAGATCCGGTGCTTCATCCGTCGAGGTACGAAGTGTAAATGTTGCAAGTTATGTTTCAGTGGTATCGAACTTTGTTTAGGCCCCATGTGTAATATTGCGTCCAGTTCTGGTCGCTGAGTATTTCAATATACAGAACACATGTTGACCTGGGCATCGAAGTTAGCTGGAGATCATCTTGATGTGACTCTGCTGCATATCAAGAGTACAGCGGGGACACATTGCAATAAACATACTAGCAAATGAAACATTAATTAAGTGGCAGAATTGACGAGTCGAAAAACATACTTCGCGATCCAAAACTCCGGAATTCGTGTGTTCGCTGCAAACTTTCCAATCGCCTCCCCCCCCCCCACCCCACATTTACATCGAAAATCCTAAAAATTGTGAATCTTCCAAAGGTTTCAGAAACTGATGGAAAACTGGGAACAAATGGATTCGTTGACAGCGACAGGCTCACAAAGAAAATGAAGAAAAGACTTAGATACCTGCAGACTGAATGTCCCGACAAGTGTCAAAATGCATCGGAAGTATCTTAAGATATAATTGGATGCTAGAACCTTCCTTGAACTCGGTCGCTGTGCTGCAAAACAACTCAGCCATTTTTGCCTGGTTTAATTTTGGCCAAATAACATACCCCCATTGTATTAGGTGTCGCTGATGCAAACGAGAACGACTCATGGTCGTGTCCCATTGTAAACCATATCTCCTCAGCAGCTGGCTCCCCGCAGTTGGCCAGCTATCGGTGCTCCGTCTACAGAATTGTTCCCAAAGCAGTCCTTTTACCTTCAAACTGATCATGATTACAATTTAAATTAAGAACTGAACACTGGTTGTCCTTTGGATTAATTTCTGCTGTGTTCACATAATTCGATAATCACTGAGTGCTGAACACAGGGGACCCAGCATCTCAAGCAATATCACGAGTACATTGTTCAAAATGAACCAGGTGTCTGTCCAGATCAGGGAAAACAGTCAGGGATACTTCGGGGTATAAAGGGTGAAAGGGCTGCAGCGGTTGTTCAAATGAGGAACTGGATGGACAAAGAGCGACCACGAAGTATCACTAGCAGATGAATTCTGGAAAATGCCATGGTACAGGAATATTCAGAGGAGGAGAGTCACCAGGAAAACTGTGGGGTCCAGGTGGAACCAAAGGCGCAAACGTGGAGCCAGAGGACGTGGCAAGATCTTCAATTGATACATTTATCTGTATTCAGGAAGGATGAACACGGCAGCTGTCGAGTTAATTTGGGACAATGATCCCTGAAGGTGCAGTCCTGAGAGATAGGATAGTGAACAAGGCAGGTTAAATGACTGATTTGTGTCTGTGGGGAACAAAAGAGAAGTCTGGAGACGCCTTGCAACACATTTATACTACGTTAGTGAGGCCACAAATTATTAGAGGCAGATATTGGGTAGACAGTAAGGAACTATCTAATGGCAGATGTGTCTAAGACCGCGGTTCAATGTGAGGAGTAACAATTTTCCAGCTGTTCTGAAGAAGAACATTTTCAGTCAGTGGGTGATTGGAATCTGTAACGCACAATGAGAGCAAGTATACCAAAAGTCCACTTCACTACCCCATCTATCGGTGCCTCCACCTTCAGGCTGCGATGGAGATGCCACGACTGTCCCTCTATCAACAACGCTCCGCAAATCCTTGCCATTTACTGCTTGCGCCCATCCATGATGTGACTTCCCAAGGTGTATTTCTTCACACTCGTCTGGATTAAACTCCAGTTGCCACCGCTCCACCCAACTTTTCAGACAACATATGACGCGCTTCATCATCCGAGTAATTTCTTCGCAGAATATGCGACTCCACTTATTTTCATACCTTCTTTAAATTAAGTAAATGGACCATCGACATTTTCACTCAGGCCATTCAGATATATAACAGTTTTCAAAGTTACCAGAACTATCTCCGTACCCTTCACCCACAGAATGCCTGGATTTTCTCCATCTCTGTTCAGAATATACTGTAGAGTGTATCTGTGTATTTTTCTGTCTATCTTTCTCTCACTCCCACACACACACCGACAGACACACAGACACACACAGACGCACAAACACGGACAGACACACTCAGCCACAGACAAACACAGAGAAACAAACACACAGACACACGCATAGACACACACGCACACTCAAGAACAAAGATACACACACGCAAACACACACACGCACACACAGATACACAAAGACATACAAAGACACACACACACAGCAACACACACACACACACACACACACAAACACACATACACACACACGCACGCACACACAGGTTGCTTGGAGTTGGCTGAAACCATCACCAGATAAACACAGCATCCTGCACCTGACCTCCGACAATCCTGCTGATCTTTCCCACAATGACAGGCTAAATCATTGCCAGAAACACCTCGGGGATGGAAACCCTCCTCGGGGACCGTTTCTACACAATCCGAGTAGTCCCTCTAAACTTCCTTTCCGCACTGAAACATCTGGAAATTAGAAAGGACTGAATTTCAGAAGTTTGGTCTTCTCTCTCCGACCTTGAACTGGAGGAGAACATTGGCCCGGGAAGGAAACAGAAGCCTTCCAGCGTTCCAAGATGTTGTCATGGGGATGGTGTATGGGTGGAATTGAAGGCAGGGTAGGGAGCATTTGCAAGAGGCCTGGTGTGCCCAACTACATTTGTTGTAGTGCAACGTAACTCATGGACGTCAGATGAGTGTTTTCAAGGAATTCCGATATGATTGCATCACAGAAAAGGAAACAGGGTTGGGTGAAGGGAAGGACTGGCAGCTTAAGTTTGCTGGGGTGCAGAAATAACAGTCCTGACATGGGGGAATTCGAAAGACACAAGCACGGCATTTAAGAGACATTTAGACTTCTGCTTCAATAGCAACGTGTGGAAGGATACACTCCTAATGCAGGAAAATGGGATCAGTATAGAAGAGCAAACGAGGTTGAGATGGTTGCGGTGGACTGCAGGGCCAGTTCCTGTTCTGTATATCTCAGCCGCTCTGTGAACGTGTACCACTGTTTTCACCAAGTTTTGAGGTGAAACTTGAAATTCCGTCTTATCTCTGTCTTAAGTGGCCAGCTGCTGGCTGCAAATTGTACTCCAGATGTGGTCTTCTGTGAATCAGGCATCAGGCTACCCAGATCCCTCTGTCTGTCAGAGCTTGCAGACTCTCACCATTTCGATAACATGCCTCTTGTTCTCCCGCCAAAATGTACAACTTCACGTTTTCTTTGATTATCCTCCATTTTGTAACCCGGTTTCCACTCCAACTATTGATATAATTTTCTGACGTCCTGATCACATTCACAGATTACCCACCCGTGTACGTCAGCATATTTCTTTATCTCACTGTCAGTACATTGATCCAGGTCAGTTCTGTGCAGTATAAAGATTTCAGGCCCAAATATTGATTCCCATTATTGGTGTTGATTTATGCCTGTCTTTTCTCTTTCAATCTTTTTATTAGTTTTCAAATTAATACAGATTGATATATATCATCAATGTTTATACATGTAATACAAAGAGATCAGGATAACAATCATAGCATAGATAATCATAAAGAACAATAAAATATAAAATAATCTGTAGATCCAACGATCTCTTAGTAATTGAATATAATATAAAAGAAAGGAAAGAAAAATATACATTATATAAATTTAAAAAATACCAAATCAGTAAGAAAAATTGTAAACAATATAAACTGAACAAGAAAAATAAAAAAAAAAACAAACAACAACAAAAAAAGACTGGGCTAAAATTTCTCAGCAGTAACAGAGCAATATTATGTCGTCAACTACTTTCCTCTAATTTGGAAAGTTATTGAAAGGGGATTTACATCATATGAAAATATTGAATAAATGGACAAATATCTTCAAATTTAAGCGAAGGATCGACGGTACCACTCCGAATTTTTTCCAAGTTTAAACATGATATAGTTTGAGAAAACGATTAAAAAGTAGTAGGGGGTATTGGATACTTCCATTTAAGCAAAATGGGTCGTTTGGCCATTAATGTAACAAAAGCAATCATACGGTTAGCGGAAGCAGATAAGTGGCCAGACTTTATCATTGGTAATCCAAAACTTGTAGTGATAGGGTGAGGTTGCAAATCAATCTTCAATACGTTTGAAATAATGTTAAAAATGTCTTTCCAATATTTTTCCAAAAGAGGAGAGGACCAAAACATATGTGTCAAAGAAGCCACATTCGATTGACATTGATCACATATAGGATTTATATGGTTATAAAAACGAGCTAACTTATATCTGGACATATGCGTGATTTATTACTGTCAGAGCGATGTGAAAATATCCCAGTCCATCAGGAAATCCAACCTCCCATCCACTAACTCCGTCTACACTCCCCACTGACTCGAGAAAGTGGACAACATAAACAAGGACTCCAGCACACTGGTCATTCTCTCTTCCTCCACCTCCACCCCACCCCCCACACCCCCTCTCCCCACCGCTAATATGTGAAATTCGACAGGAAAAAAAAACGATGTGATCAGTTTGCTTGTGAGGCGGGCACCGCAAATACTGATATAATTTAATGAGGCATTTTGATAGGACAAAACCAGCCACAGATGGGGATTTTGGGATTATTGAACAACAAGGGATTGAAATGGGTTTATTATTGTCACATGTACCGAGATACAGAGAAACAACTTCATTTTGCAAGCCACCCGCACAGATAATTTCAAAACATACGGACATTGAGGTGGTACAAAAACGAAAAAATAGATAATGCTGAATATAATGTTACAGCTACAGTGGAAGATATTGGTATCTGAGGAGAATTACCCCTCATATATATATGTTATTCAACTCAAATAATGAGATGAATAACATATGGGCGTTCCATTTAAGAGTGGCGTTTCCGGAGCGCTCACTGGAGCCAGAGGAAGTTTAACTCTTTGATTGAAACCAGGTGCTTACCCACGGGAATACACGAGGCAGTGGGCGGTGGACCCTGAGCCTGCAGCTGATTGGGACACTCACTCAGTGTGGGTTAACCAGCGCTGGCAGAAAAAGGGCGAGTTGGCTCCAGAGCCTCACTCAGTCGGGAGGTTTGGATTGATGTGATGGACGGGCTGCGGGCTCTGGGTTTGGTCTTTGTTGCGATCTGTTTTGCACAGCCGCCCTCTCTCCTTCTCCCCGCCGATAAATGCTGGCTGTCTCCCCAGTTCCGCAAAGCCTGCGGTTTTCTGTGAATTCCCGGAAGCGAGTGTATGCCGCGAGGGTTCTGCTTTGACGAGGGCAGTGCATATGTACCGCCATGTTTCTATTCACTTAACAATCTGTCCGGTTGGAATACTCCCGTCCGCCTGTGGTGCGGGGTTGGCCGGCTCCCTGCAGTCCGACCGCACTTGATGATTCCAGGGGAAGTATTCGCTCACTTCCTGTTGGTGTTTCTAACTCCCTCCTTGAGGGAAACTGATGGTCTTCCAGACACTCCCATCGGTAGACGGTGACCTTGGTAACCGCCTCCTCCCCTACCGTTCGGATTTTAGAGCTTGTATAGTTCTGTGCCGCCGATTTCCTGCTGTTTAGATTGCGTCCTCTAGGTGTGGACGGTTGGAAGTCGGCGGATTGGGGCGCAGTATCCGGCTGTTGTTGCCTTTTCGGCTCTTTGGACTCCTAATTCATGGAGTTGGAGTGTCTTTACCGGAACTGGTACAGGGAGAGGGATTTGGTCAATGGGTTTCCCTGAGTCAGTGTCTGGAAACAGGAACAGAGACGAGGTTTAAGTTCCTTCCGTCCCGGACTCCGCATTTCCCTGTTCAGCAACTCACCGCCTTCTGTTGCCATTGCCGCAGTGTGCACCAAGGATGGGCGGGTCCTCGTCGCTATGTCCCGGCATCTAACGCTGCCTCCTGTAAACCTGAGCACAGTGCATGTGAAGGATGTGTCCAGGGCCGATGGGCGTCCTACCGCCTTCTCTGCAGACACTGTGCTCTTCCAGGTCGCGCTCACCGAGTGTGCCACCACTCAGCGGGTAGGTATTGGCCAGGGGGCCGTGAGGGGTGCTCAGTCGGATGCTGATGGAATGCATTCTGTTATGGTCAGTGTTTTCGGTGTATTCTGTGGGCAGCCGACTTTGGAATTTTGGTTCAGTTTATCTCCCCGGTTATGTAACCGAAATGGATTTCGTGCTCCAGCTTCCGATTTGCTGCAGGAACACGTACATTTATGCAGTGACACAGACGAAGTTCAGGGTGAAGCTGAGGATCGTAGTGACATATCCATTTACTGTTTGTGTAAAATTAGTCAAATTCCGTTGAAAAGTTAACATTTGCCAGATTTAATCTGTCGCTACACATTCCCGTCCCTCCAATTTCCATCGAAATAGAGACATTGAGAGAGCGCAGTTAGGCCGTCTCTATTTACAATGTACTGTACTTTGAAACATACCCCGCAATTGTGTAGTTTGTGTCTTTCGGTTCGTTTAGAGTTCTTAGAGCACAGAGTCGTCTATTTGTGCTCCAGAGTAATTACACTTACAAAGTGTGCAGGAGTGTCACGGGAGACAGAGGTCTTGCGCAAATGCTACAGAACGTTGAGCACGCTGGAAGATTTTCTGCTCACAGAACCTGCAAATGAATCATTAACATCCTTGTCCCGCCCTTCATCACCCACTCTCCAGCGGCTGGAGACCAAAATTTCACCGCCCTTTCCCCCTTTCATGCAGGTACGGGAATCCCTGCGCAATTACAGGGTTTTTACCAGAAGCCACGGATGAACGAGTACGGATTTATTTGAAGAGCATGTTGATCAAAATATAATTCAGTGTCAGCAGGTCACATGTAACTACATAGTTTGAAAGACGGGATGCATTCATTCATTGCGCAAACATGTATGTGAACATAAACTCATCTAATGATATTAAGTCAATTCTGTCCACAATCATGTGATGCGTTTTATCCAGGATTGAATACGATAAGCTCTCTTTTATTCTTCGGATCAACATATAAATAGTTGGCGAGTAATTATGCAGAGCCAGAATGACCAGGCCTATGACCTCAAATCTCCTCAACTGAGGATTTAAACCCAAGAGCTTCTCTCTCCTCTCATTCAGTACGCCGGTTTTCAGCAGTAAATTTGAACACAGAAGTTTGCAGACATTGCCATCAGTTGAAACGTTAACCTCAGAGTCATGAAGCCAAAATAATGCAACGGATTAGTTCGGAAAGTGTTTGCACCAGGAAGAAACCCATACGGAGAATGGGGAAACTCCACACAGACGGCACCGGCCGTCAGGATTGAACCCAATTCTCGGCCACTGTGAGGCAGCAGCTTCACCAGCTGCGCCATGGTGCCGAAATATCGTTAAATCCAGTTACCCTCTCACCAAACAGTGATTTCCATGACTGTAGGTGTCCAGGCAACAAGCAGACATCTCATAACTTCCCTTCAAGCTGCAACAAGAAAACATTTCATTGTAACGCAGACAAAAAAATCATCTCTCAACGACAAAGTCGAGGTAATTGTCATATACACAAATTCATGCACGCACATGTGCAATGAAAAACATAAACTGAACATGCACCCAATTTTACAAGGATAATAAACAATTATAACAAAAAAGCACGAAGTCCATATTACTGCAAAGTGATCAAAGTGTTGCAGTAATTAAGTTTGTGCTGGTTGGTTCAAGAACCGAATGGGTGAAAGGAACTTTGTCCTGAACTTGGTCATGTGGGATTTCAGGCTTCTGTACCTCCGGCCCGATGGTAGCTGTGAGAAGATTGCATGGTCCGGTTGGTGGGAGATCTTTAATGATGGAATTTGAGTTGGTGAGGCAACGCCTCTTCCAGATAATTCCGGTGGTGAAGAATGATGTGTCTGTGGTGTATTGGGTTAAGACCACTTCTCTCTGAATCTTCCAGCGTCCGTGCCCATTCGCACTACCTTGGCAGACCATGATGAGAGCAGTCAGGACACGTTTAACAGTATGGCTATTGAAGTTTGTCAGAGTGTTCGGTGATAAACCAAACCTGCTTCACGTCAGACTAATGTAAAGGCGCTGACATGCACTCATGTAGATCCAAGTTCCACAAACAACGCTGCCTTACCTGCCGATTCTCTCTGCCTATTCCTGCCCCGTTGAGATTAACTCCTCATACCACCAGTCTACCTTGTCTCAGTTGCCCAGTCCCAACCAATCTGCATCCGCGTGACCTCATATGGTCTCCACCACATTAACAGCTTCCAATTTTCTGACCCTATCGCTTCACCTTTACCATGAAAGTGCAGTCCCTTCACAACATAATTCACCATCAACAGGGACTTGGAGACCTCCACTTCTTTCTGCAACATATATGCAACATGGAACATAGAGCAATACAACATATGAACAAGGCCTTCGGTCCAGGATGTTGTCCCCAACTAATTCCTTCTGTCTTTAATACTCCGTATGTGTCCATGCACTGCACTAACATATACCTTACAAGAGCCGGTTCAATGCCCCTTAAACGGTCACAAACATTCATTACCACCGTAATGGCTTGTGCGGCCACTTTCAGGGAGCTAGGGACTTGGAGAACAATATCCCTCTGCACATCAACACTGTGAAATGTTCTGCGTTTAACTGTGTGTGTCCTATTACATCTGATCGACCAAAGTGCAACACCTCACTTTTGGCTGGATTAACCTCCATCTGTCATTACTCCACCCATGTTTGCAACTTATCTATATCCCGCTGTATCCATTAGATCTTCGTGTGTGTGTATATATGTGTGTGTGTGTGTGTGTGTGTGTGTGTGTGTGTGTGTGTGTGTGTGAGAGAGAGAGAGAGAGAGAGAGAGACAGAGAGAGACAGAGAGAGAGAGAAAGAAACTGCCGAGATCCCAGCACAGATCCCTCAGGAACATTACGATATCGAAGCATGTCCCACCCATTAACGATCCGAACCAGCTCCCACCAGGCATAACAGGATTTTCCCTGATCAACATGCCTTTCATTCCTCTCACTTTCTCACTTTCTACAAATCACTGGTTTAGCCATGGCACTTGCATGGGCCTGAGATGCACCTGCCGTGTACTCGTCTCCATGGCACAGTCCATGTTCCAAACCTACTCTGGCACCAGGGCACAAACCTTTCCCCGCTCCAGCCACGCCTGGATTGTTGCCGCCTCATCCAGCCATGCGGAACTCGTCAATTTTGTAAACTTCGCTGCTAACTTCCAACCCTCTCCCAAATTCAGTTGGAACATTTCTGACAACTCTCCACCATTCTGGCTCTCCATCTCAGGACACCAAGTATCCACCGATACTTACTGCACCTCACGGACTCTCACAGCTACCTCGAGTACGCCTCCTCACACCCAATCTCTTGTAAGGGTGCCATATCTATCTCTGTCTCTTCGTCTCCGCCGCATCTGTTCTAGAAATGAGACTTCTACGTTTCACGGCATCTGAAACTCTGATTTATCTGTACAAGTGGGTTCTCCTCTCTTGTGATTTGCAGAGTCATGACCCGTATCTCCAACATGTCCCAAGCTTCTGCTCCTATCGTGGATCCCACCAGACAGAAGAAGAATAGCCTTCCCCTGTTCCTCAACTATCACGCGACCAGCCTCCGCATCCGGCAAATCTCCTCCGCCATTTCCGCCTGGTGCAGCGGGATCGCATCACCACTCATACATTCCCCTCCCCAGCCCTTCCTGGTTTCCGTCGGGGCCATTTTCTCCGTGACTCCCATTTCGTCATTCCCCACAAGATGTCCCCGTGCACTGGCACTTTCCCCTGTAATTGTGAGAGGCCCAAGCCTTATCCCTTCATCACCTCCCTCACACACAACCAGGGATCGAAATCGCCAGTCCAGGTCAGACAAAGATTCACGTACACACCCTCCAACCTCCCATACTGCACTCGTTGCTACCAAAGTGACCTCGCCTTCATCAGCAATACCACGTTTAGATTAGTCGTCCGTTCAGCTGAGCACCCGCGCTCTATCCTCAACGGCCATCCTGAGCTTCTGGATGCATGACAAATCAACTGTCCTTCCCTAACCACACTGACTTGACTGCCCCACCGCCAACCCGGCCTTATCCACTGCCAGGGAGAGGCCAAACTCAATCTTTAACAATAACTTATTCCTCCTGTGTGGTCTAAGATCAACGTCATGAACGATGACTTCTCCAGTGTCAAGTAACCAGCACCGCCTGCGTCCATCTCTTTCTCCTTCTGATCGTCCCAAATCCTCTGAAACCCCTTCATTGCAGGCCTTTGTTGTGTTTAGTTATCAGCTCCAAGCCTCTGACTCTACCCCCACTCATCCCTCCCCCCACTTGGCTCATTCTGCCCACCATCCGCATTATCACCTGGTTCCACCTATCTCCTTCCACTTCCTGCCTCATCCCTCCCGCTCAAGATTTTGTTCCGGCTACTTCTCCCCACTACAAATTCAGTCCTGACGCTGGACATCCACTCGAATCTTCAAGTGTCTCTTTGCTGCTAAGGATTCTGCCCGACCCCTGAGTTTTTCCCGCTGTTGATTTGTTGCACTAAAATGGCACTAAAGTGGGAGATTGATGACGTACTAGGGACGTTAAAATTTGAAATGAAAGAGCTGCAAAGGTTTCAGAATTCAAAACAGGCATAATCTCTCACTCGGTCCTGAGTAAAATGAACGGTGCCTTCCTTACCAGCTTTCACTGCAGTGCAGTGCAGAAACATCCACACAGTTCACAGATCCACACCTGAAGGCAGCTCACTGTGCAAGGCAGCAGACACAAGGTACTGCAGATAATGGAATCTGGAACATATAACAAGCACACTGTGAGACGAACTCAGCGGTTCAGGCAGCGTCTGTGGAGGGCAAGGAATGGCCGACCTTTCGGGTTAACACCATGAATCTGGACTGACTGCGCAGAGGGAGGAGAGTCTGTACACAGGAGAGGAGGACGTGGTGAGGCAGGAGCCGGCAGGTGATCGTAAGAATAGGTCGGCATGATCGATAATGGAGAGATGAGGACAGGTGGGGAGACTGACAGATGGACTTGGAAAAGGAGGATGGGTAGGGTGAGAGGTTGAAACAGAGAAGGAAAGGAAATAAAATAGAGAGGGAGCCCTGTGGAAGTGCAAATGGGCAGCGCAAGCTGCTGTTTTGCTGTTGGTCAACGGAGCGTCAGCAGGTGAGACACAAACTTGACAGAGGGTTTGACAGTCCAGGAAGCGCACAGCTGAAGTGTGTGGCCGTGATCGTACAGTGGTTAGTACTCTGCGTTGTGGCCGTAGCAACATCAGTTCGAATCCGAGTCACGGCAGGCAGCAGTTTATACTTTTGACATTCAGCAGCTACGGCAAATTCAACGCTTTACTTTTGCTGAATTTCCGGCTGCTGCTTCTCCCCGGGGATTGAGTTTCCGCTGTCAACACTAGATTTGCTCTGGACACATCCCGACTCGCATCATTTTACCTGGAACCAGGCAGTGCATTTGGAACTGAACATTCTCGACAGATCAGCAGGCAAGAGAGTATAAAGGGGCTGTCTGGGTATTTATCACCCATAAGGTGACATCGTTCACCGCCTGGGCCCGCAGAGTGCAAGAGGCAGAACCAGCTGGATTGCCTCAGCAAGTGCGCAGCATCTCCGCTCTCTGGATTGTGGCGATGAGAGACAGCTCCTATATTCCGTGTGCCCTAAGTGAGTCCTAGATCCCCCTATCATCCAACTCTCTCCCATTCCTTTGATATATTTTGTGTCCAGCAATCTGCTGACTTTCTTCCGAAATACATTCGGCATCTTGACCCCCGCAGCATTCTGTGGCTCAGAATTCCGCAGCTTGATCGCGCCCCGAGTGAAAGCATTCCCCCTCATCTCATTGATAAACTTTCCTCTCATATCTTCAACGGTTTTCCTGTGGTTGTAGATTCTAAGCTACGGGAAACATTCTGCAGGAATCCAGTCTGTAGAGCCCTTTCAGGACATTATTAGATGCATTTGGAAACCTTGGAGAGGAGCCGCAAAGTCAGGTGAACAGTGTAGAAGGAATGCATGGTGATCAAAATAGCCTGGTTCTGTACTATACGGCCCTAAATCTCGATGAAAATTATAAATGGCAAAGAAAGGGGAGGTATTTGGTATTCGTTCCCATGGCAGAGTTGACAGAGTCCATTTCAGTTAGAGTCAGAATTTTGGAGGAGATCTGAGGAAGATTTTCGTTCACCAGAGAGCGGTAGAAATCAGTGACATGATGGCAAAGAAAGCAGTGGATAAAAATGCTCTTGAATTCAACAGCCAATTAGTACGCACTTGGATCCGGACGATGAAACAATATCTGGACCAAGTGAGAGCAAATGGGTTTGCTGTAGATAGGTACATGATGGTCGGCAGTGACAAGGTTGGCCGACAGACCTGCCTCTGTACTCCATGACGTTGTGACGTTGATGGTAACACTGAAGCCGCGTTTTTGTGTCAAAAGCAGGAATCCCAAATATGGTCAGCAGGTCAGGCATCAGAAGAAAAATAAACGAGTTGAACATGTCCTGCCTCGCCCTGACTGGCTGCATATCTGAACAGAACTGAAATCACCTAACAGCTTCTCGTTTCACCAAAATCCCGCACTCAAAAGTCTACGGTGATTTGTGTCGTGTATGGACGATATTCCCTGAAAAAAATCTCCGGATAATCAGATTTATTGAATCGGAGAGTTTTAGAGCACAGAAGCAGGCACTTCGGCCCGACTCAACAATGCCGACCATGTTGCCAACCTGAGGTAGTCCCACTTGCCGGAACACTGAACCCACCGTGGGTAAGCACCTCTGTCTCAAGTGTGTGGCACTGACTTTTAAACAGGAAATCCAAGCTATAGAATATGCAATCGGATGAAACGTCATCCCCGATTTCCACTTGTCAGGACCACTCATGAACTCACACGTTTCAATCAAGACATCTCTCGGTTTTCTCAACAGCAGCGGATACCCGGCTGGCTGGACAACCTTCCTTCACAAAGCTCCCGCCCATTCCCTGTGTCGGTCTGGTAAGCTTCACTTAATTATCTCCAACTCATTCAGCTCCAAAAATAAATAAGGAGGCAAACATTGAACATGTTGCTGTTGATGCCGTGCCAGCGCCGCTCTTCATTTTTGATATACAATCTCCCTGCATTGGAATTCAAACCATCCGACAAGAATCAGTAACATTACATCACTTCCCTGAATATTTGTGAAACTGCGCAGTGCCTTTTTAATCAATTACGCATTAAGATACAAGTTCTACCAGAATTGGGGTGTTTTGCAATAGCTCAAGAATAAAATAAAGCCCCCCTTAATTTAGATTGCATGCCAAATCGACAATGTCATATTTTCTGATATTGTTCGCGCAGTTGTCCTTCCGCCTATTACCTGTTCCTCCCTTGAAATGCCAGAAGGCGGTCCACTGCCTTGGAATTCAACTGCTTCTGGATAATTGTTTTTTGTTTGTTACCAGCACCGCAGCCCTGTTTTGCTCTCACGTTCAACCCGCGTGGCCTCACTTCTCGTTGGTTTAAAAAATTGTTTCGTTTCATTGCTAAAATTGTTTGGTTATCTCATTGAGACAACACTTTTCGTTTCCACGTCCCTGTCTTTATGGGAATAACATTAGCAAAGACGCTGAGCTGTCAGTCCTCCTTTGCCTGAAACCACGCTTCACAAATAGCTGACGTACCGACTTCCTGCTCACCATCGGTTCTCCAGCCCTGTTCATTATGTTCATTCCATGGATGGATGTCCTCCTTTATTTCCTGTGTGGCAGACCAACTGCGAAGCATCGTGACAGCTTGCATCAGTGATGGGTTTGAGTCACAGCGGAACTTCAAGGGAAACGTAACCCAGTCTTGAAATTCGAAATGACACGGAGAACCTCAGAGTACTGTTCCCCTTCTTTGTCATTTTTTTCTCTACTCTGCGTCTTCCCTCTCGATCACTGTCTCTCTTTCACTGTCCCTTCTCCAAAAGTATATCACAGAACTCATTTTTTTCTCTAAGTGAACTTCCATGCGTTAAGTGGAAGGTGCAGTCTCGAACGCAATGAATTGGAGCTTATATGTTAAGCGGATCGGTGGTAGTGTGGCCGAGCGGTCTAAGGCGCTAGATTTAGGCTACAGTCTCTGAGGGGACGTGGGTTCGAATCTCACCACTGCCAATCTTCCAATTTTCCAAACCTGTGACTTTTGAGAAGCTGCTTGTTGTGCGGAAAGTCACAGCCGGATTTCTACAATCGTACCTTTTAATTGAAATACCCCATCCTTCTGACCGTTTCAATAAACCTGTTCTGTTTCCAATCCAGCACAACTTTTCCCACTGAATTGGATGCAGTTTGTTCAGTGGAGCCCCACCAATGTGCTGGACGCCATTACTCCTATCTTGCTATTGATCTCGGCACAGTTTATCATCCATATTCCCAACACAGTGAATGGTGCTCGCTTCCTTGAAGCCAGTAGAGAATTTTCATTCATAAACTCAGCCAATGAGACGGGTTGCGGAGGGAAATCTCCCTGCCCAGCAACTTCAACCCTTTTTAAAATGTGGAAGAGAAATGGTATTTAAGTTTGCCAACTTTACTGCATTTAGCTCTGCATTGAACGGAAACTTTTCCTCCTTTAATTCTCCCCTTGATATTTTCATGTATCCATCACTTTCTCCTCTCTCAAACGTCTTCTCCATGTCGTCTTCAAATGATCCGTCTTCAAAGGGAAATGTGATAAGTTGAATTGCTGCCAATGTTCAGTGGACCAGTGGGCGGACTTCCTCGACTTTCTGAATGAGAAAAAAAACTAAAGTGGTGCACCCATCTCGTCAGCATAAAGTGAAGTCAACATGGTCATAATTCCATCACAATGCTCCTTGGGGATTTCTGTGTTGTACGTGACATTTCAGATATTAAGAAAAACACAAGAAGTGTTGAGAAGTTTTCCAATGACACAGTGCGAAATGGAATGTGCCAACCAACGGTGAGCGTGCGCTGAATTCCGCAGCCGTTGAGCCACAAACGCTGTGAGGACAAAATCAAAACCAGCTTTCAGGACACCAACATGAGTTGAACTCACCATGCAACACAAGGTCAGCGCACCGAAGTAGTGGATCATCTGAGCAACAACCGACCTGCAAGTAGGTAACACTTCTGTTTTTTTTTCATATTGAAACTCAGAAAACTGAAGTAGGGAAGACTCCGTTCCTGTGCAGAAATATAGATCAATTTTAATCTGTCCCATATGATCGTTTGCTTCACGAGGTCTCCGTTAAAGAGAGGACCTCTCCGTTCATCCTGCACACATCCTGAGTTTCGCAACAAGTTTCCATTTTGAATCTGTGGGTATTGTATGGCGGTGTAGATCTGACAGGTACGGTGCTGGTGCCACATGCATAACTTTCTGTTCCCCTATTGGAAGATCACTCACATTACGAAATGTATCACTGCAAATAAAATGTTCCTTTTGCCACAGGTAATTTAATTATCCACTGTATAATGTTCCTGGTTTGCAGGTGAGTGCCTGAGTCTGGAAGAAATAGAATGGAATGTGTAAATTAAAATGGGATTCATGAAAGATCAGTGTGAACGTTCACCTGAGTCTACAACTACCAAGAAGCACCAATAACTCACGCGTAGCCCCTCCTACTGCTATACATGAAGTCTGCAAATTTATCCATCACATGTTTCAGTAACTTCCTTCAATTAAATTCGTTGCCGAGGTAAGGAGAACTGAAGAGATTGTCTGAGACTGACGACGCGATAATCTGTGGAGTGAAATCTCAGAGACCCGCTGAGTTATTCGCGAGGTGTGGAGGGTCATCTTGAGGGGACTGATGGAAGCCAGATTGACATAAATGTTGTATTTCCCTGCGTTATGGATGCAGCACGGTGCACATTCTCCGATTGAAAGAGGAGAGGAATGATTGGCCAGACTTTGTGCTTATTGCTTGGGACAGTAGAGGCTGTAATTCAAGGGGTTACAACAGACTCTGTCAGTGCTCAGCAGCATGGCAAAGAATATGAAGTGTTGGACGCCTCCTGTGGTTTCTGTGGTGTAGTGGTTATCACGTTCACTTTACACGCGAAAGGTCCCCAGCCCAATCCTGGGCAGTGTCACAAACCAGCAACAAAAGAAACACACTGAGCATGATTTAGTGTTAAAAACTATTTTATTAATCACTACTTATGATAATACGTAAAATAAAAGTTAAAATGTTAGTATGTTAGAATTCAAAAATGTTAAACCTCGAACGTTAACCCCAAAACTAAACTCGTCGTGTGTGTGTGTGACAAAGTCCAAAACTCCCAGTTCCTGAATGGTTCTTAAAGTTCAGTTCCGCAAGTCATAAGGTGAAACATGAGCAAGGGCTTCTTCAACAACCACCGTTGTCTGAAGATAAGTGTAGATGTAGAAAAACATAGAGAGAGTACATACGAAATCCAAATGTTCCACGATGGAACCCAAACGACACTTCAGTGTTTACTCGGTAGTGACTTCCTCACCCCGAAAAGCATCCGAACCGTGGTCGTCCACATACAAATACCTGTTTCCTTCTACAGGTCAGCAACAAAGTGAACTCCACCGGATTACTTCCAACTTCCATACATGGATTTCAGTGGCAAACACAGTTATTGTTTCTCATCCATCGATAGAGAAAACAAGCAGGCTGGTGTCTCTCTCCCTTCTCTCTCTCTCCTTCTTCTTCTTCTTACTTCTTCAACAACGTCATTACGTCCTTTATCTTCTATTGACGTAAGCACGCCCCACACACACATACACACACACTCTCTATCTTAAAGGGACTTTCACTGAGTCCGTAACACCTCCCACCTAAAAAAAAATTTTCCCAAGAAAATTTTAACCGCGCATACAGTTAGTAATGTTAATAATTATCATGTTACACAACTACAGACTATCAGATTAGTACAGATACATGTTTCCCATTTAACATCGGGAAAGACAATCAGCAATCACATTATCTTTGCCTTTAATGTGAGTTATCATGAGATCAAACTCTTGCAAAATTAAACTCCAGTTTAACAGCCTTCTGTTCTTGTTTTTGACTCGGCTCAGAAACACCAATGGGTTATGATCTGTATACACAGTCAATGGTTTCTGAGCGGTGCAAACATATACACTGAAATGTTGCAAGGCTAAAACAAGCGACAGTAATTCTTTCTCTATGGTGGAATAATTCTTTTGATGCTCATTAAACTTCTTTGAAAAGTAAGCTACAGGATGGTCAATATCATCAAGGTCATCCTTCTGCAACAACACAGCTCCTGCAGCTTCATCACTGGCATCTACTGCTAATGAAAATGGCTTTTCAAAGTCAGGTGTTCTGAGCACAGGATGGTAGCATAAAATGGCTTTCAGCTTCTCAAATGCTTCTTGACAAGAATCTGTCCAAAGAAACTTTACTCCCTTCTTCTGAAGATTAGTTAGGGGAAGAGCAATATCAGCAAAATTTTTACAAAATTTTCGGTAATATCCAACCATTCCCAAAAATCTTCTAACAGTCCTCGTACCTGTGGGAATAGGGAACTCAGATATTGCTTGAACTTTTGCCTGAACAGGAGCTTGCTTGCCTTGACCTACAACATAACCAAGATACGTCACAGTGGCATGGCCAAATTCACTTTTAGCCAAGTTAACTGTAAGGTTAGCCTTGGAAAGTCTTTCAAACAACCTTTCTAACGCAGAGATGTGATCCTCCCATGTATCATTCCCAGTCACTAAGTCGTCAATGTAGGCATCTGTATGTTTTAACCCATGAATCACTGAATTAATCATTCTTTGAAATGTTGCCGGAGCATTTTTCATTCCAAATGGCAAAACATTGTATTCATACAATCCAGAAGGGGTTACAAAGGCTGAAATCTCCCTTCCTCTATCTGTTAATGGAACACACCAGTACCCTTTTAATAGGTCAATCTTTGTAAGAAATTTTGCCTTTCCCACTCTGTCTATGCAATCATCCACCCTAGGAATAGGGTAAGCATCTGACTTTGTTACAGCATTCACTTTCCTGTAATCTGTGCAAAATCTAACAGTTCCATCAGGTTTAGGTACAATAACACAGGGCGAACTCCAATTTGAAGTAGAATGTCTAATAATATCATTTTCCAACATGTACTTTATTTCCTGATCAACAAGTATACTTTTCTCTACATTCATTCGATATGGGTGTTGTTTGATTGGTTTTGCATCCCCAACATCAACATCATGGGTAATTATCGATGTTCTGTTTGGAACATCTGGGAACAGATTTTTAAATTTTAAAATTAATTCTCTCATCTGTTGTTTTTGTGAAACTTGTAAATGGTCCAACTTCGTTTCAAGGTTCTCCAGGATATTTTGGTTTTTTAGTTTCGATGGAACAATATTTGGTCTAAATTGGCCTTCCTCAACATCAACATCAGGCATTCTAGAAACAACCTTTTCACCATCCACCAAGGCCACAACTGAATCCCTCTCATAATAAGGTTTTAGCATGTTTACGTGACAGAGTTGTGTTTTCTTGCGTCTATCTGGTGTTTTGATTATATATGTTAGATCAGTCACTCGAGATTCAATAACATAGGGTCCAGAAAAACGAGCTTGCAAGGGATTATTTTGGCTAGGGAAAAATACCAACACCTTTTGCCCCACTGCGAATGTCCTAGGCCGAGCACGTCTATCAAAATATGTCTTCATTCTTATCTGGCTTGTTTTCAGATTCTCTCTCGCTAGCTGGCAGACTCTCTCCAACCGAGTTTTAAATTTTTGGACATAGTCCAACAGACTCAAGTGAACTTCCTCATTAACCCATTGCTCTCTTAACAACTCCAAAGGTCCTCTCACCCTATGTCCAAACACAAGCTCAAACGGACTAAATCCGATTGACTCCTGGATCGATTCTCTAACGGCAAACAAAAGTAAATGGATACCTTCGTCCCAATCCTTTGTATTTTCAAAGCAATAAGTCTTCAGCATATTTTTGAGAGTAGAATGAAATCTCTCCAGAGCTCCTTGAGATTCTGGGTGATATGCAGATGATACAATCTGCTTTGCTCCCAGCTCATAGACTATTTGTTGAAAAATTTTTGACATAAAATTACTACCTTGATCAGATTGGATTTCTTTTGGCAAACCAAACAAGGTAAAAAATTTTACAAGAGCCTTTGACACCGTCTTGGCCTTAATATTTCTAAGGGGTATTGCCTCTGGAAATCTAGAAGTGGCACACATGATGGTTAACAAATACTGATTTCCAGTCTTAGACTTTGGTAAGGGGCCAACACAGTCCACAATCACCTTCGAAAAGGGTTCACCAAAAGCAGGAATTGGTTTCAAAGGAGCCACAGGGGGTTTTTGATTAGGTTTACCTACCATCTGACATGTGTGGCAGGTTCGACAAAACATCACCACATCTTTTCTCAAACCAGGCCAATAGAATTGTTTCAAGATCTTCCCTACAGTTTTATTCACCCCAAAATGACCACCCAAAGGCATACTATGGGCCAGGTTTAAAATCTCATCCCTATAAACTTTTGGAACAACAACCTGATGAATAACTTCCCATTCCTCATTAACAGGAACATGAGGAGGTCTCCATTTCCTCATTAACACTCCATTTTTGACATAGTATCCAGTTGGCACCTTTTCAATCTCCTCACACGAGAGAGCTTTTTCTTTCAATTCTGTCAACTCAGGGTCCTTTGTCTGTTCCACCATAAAATCCTTCCTTGACAAAGACAAATCTTTAAATTCAGGCTCACTGTAAGGATGTTGATCCTCCAGTGAAGACAGAAAAGTCTCAGATAAGGCAACATAATTTTCTTCCTGTTTAGGACTGTCACAAGGAACTACATCAGACTGCACCGGACTGTCTGTCTTGGCTAATTCTTTAGCTCTAGCTCGAGTCACCGCACATGATGGGTAAACATCTGAATCATCCTCAGACTCATCAATCCTTGGTTTGGTTGTTAACCGTACCACAGGATCACTTTCTCCATTTGCAAGGTCATTTCCCAATAACAAAGAAACTCCTTCCACTGGCAAACTAGGTCTTATCCCTATCTCGACTGGTCCTTCTACGAACTTTGACTTTAAAATCACCCTGTGAAAAGGGACAGACATGGTCTCACCTGTAACGCCTCGTACTAGATTTACTTCACCAGTGTCACTTTCTTCACCAAAATTTAAAACACTGTCCAGCAAGAGAGATTGACTAGCCCCAGTATCTCTAAGAATTTTCACTGGCACCTGGGGTGACTCATCATTCAGTGAAACAAAACCCTCTGATACATACGAACGGAATTCCTTTCTCACCTCCTCCAACTTTTCCGCTTTTCCCTCTTGCAAGGACTGATCTTTAACAGCATCTCCTGAACCTTTTTGATTTTTAATTGCCTGAAAGCAAGCATTGGGCCCAGCTTCCTTCTTTTTCTTCAAAAGGGCACAATTAGATATCACGTGGCCAGGTTTCCTACAGTAATAACAAGTACGCTCAACAGGTTTCTCCAGCCCTGGCTTCTTTTCATCTTTTCCTTTTTGATTACCTCCCAATTTAATCTCTGGTTTACCTGGATTGTCTTTGTAACTCTTTTGAAAGGTTTTAGGTTGTCCCCATTTGGATTTATGGGTTAAAGCATAATCATCTGCCAACCTAGCAGTTTCTTGTAAAGTTTCCACTGCCTTTTCATTTAAATATGTTGTTAATTCAGCTGGAACACATCTTTTAAAGTCTTCCACTAGTATCAATTCTGTCAATTTATCATAATCCCCATCTACATTTTTAGCCAGGCACCATCGTTCAAAACATATTCTCTTTCCATTGGCAAATTCCATATAAGTCTGATCTGCAGATTTCCTCAAGTCTCTGAATTTTTGTCTATAAGCCTCAGGGACCAATTCATAGGCCTTCAAAATAGCTTGTTTTACCTTGGTATAATCAGCTGCATCCTCAACAGACAAAGCAGAATAAGCTTTTTGAGCTTTACCTTTAATCACACTCTGTACCATAAGAGCCCATCCTTTCCTTGGCCAGTTTGAACTCACAGCAACCTTTTCAAAATGTTGGAAATACTGATCAACCTGATCTTCTTCAAACGGAGGGACTAATCGAACCTCCCTGCTGGCTGAAAAACCATCATCAGAATCAGATTCCAAACTCCTACGCTTCATTTGTAACTCATGCTGCCTCTGTTTCTCCTTCTCCTCACTATCCAGCTCCATCTGCTTCATTGCTAGATCAGCCTCTAATCTCTTTTCCTCTCGTTCAGCTTCTATCTTTGCCAGCTGCACCTGTGCCTCAGAAATTGCTATTTCACTGCCAGGAAACTGTTTTAACACTTCCTTCTCAAACACTTTCTTTTCCACATAATGGCCAGCTATCAATCTCTGAATATCTGCCTTTCTCATAGACTGCTTTACTTCTGTAAGGTTTAGCCTTGTAGCAATCTTTATCAAATCATCCTTTTTCGCCACCTCCAATCCCTTTTGGGTTGGTGACTCCACAAATGCCTTAATATCCATTGCTGCTGGTTTCCACACACACAAGCCAATTAAAAAGAATTTATCAGACCTCCCTCAAAAATCTTTGGATTGAATCTCGAACAAATCTCGTCAATCTGGGGTACAATCCCAGACGACACTCGTTAACCTTGGGAACTATCCCGGACGAGCCCCCAATTTTGTCACAAACCAGCAACAAAAGAAACACACTGAGCATGATTTAGTGTTAAAAACTATTTTATTAATCACTACTTATGATAATACGTAAAATAAAAGTTAAAATGTTAGTATGTTAGAATTCAAAAATGTTAAACCTCGAACGTTAACCCCAAAACTAAACTCGTCGTGTGTGTGTGTGACAAAGTCCAAAACTCCCAGTTCCTGAATGGTTCTTAAAGTTCAGTTCCGCAAGTCATAAGGTGAAACATGAGCAAGGGCTTCTTCAACAACCACCGCTGTCTGAAGATAAGTGTAGATGTAGAAAAACATAGAGAGAGTACATACGAAATCCAAATGTTCCACGATGGAACCCAAACGACACTTCAGTGTTTACTCGGTAGTGACTTCCTCACCCCGAAAAGCATCCGAACCGTGGTCGTCCACATACAAATACCTGTTTCCTTCTACAGGTCAGCAACAAAGTGAACTCCACCGGATTACTTCCAACTTCCATACATGGATTTCAGTGGCAAACACAGTTATTGTTTCTCATCCATCGATAGAGAAAACAAGCAGGCTGGTGTCTCTCTCCCTTCTCTCTCTCTCCTTCTTCTTCTTCTTACTTCTTCAACAACGTCATTACGTCCTTTATCTTCTATTGACGTAAGCACGCCCCACACACACATACACACACACTCTCTATCTTAAAGGGACTTTCACTGAGTCCGTAACAGCAGAAACACTGTTGTTTTCTTTTGGCTCTAGGTTCTGAAAAGCACATGATACTCCGACTTCCCATGAGGATTTACAGCAGCTGCCCAAAATTCTTGCTGCCACTTTCAGGAGAGACAGAATGGATGCAAACACTTGAGGTCGGTAAAACGATCGTTGCAGGACTCGAACCTGTAATTCCTGATGACGTCACATGAAACACCGAAGTCAGACGCCTTACCCATACCGCCACACAGTCCATTTTTTCAGGAACCGAGGAAAAACCTCAGGAATGCTGCTGGGGCAGCGTCCTGCGAGAAAGTGACAATAAGATGCGACGCATTTTTCCAGCACAGAGAGTTGCCCTGTTTGAAGTGTTTCGACAAGTTGGATGAGTTCGAGACAGAACAAAGAGAATTCGCAGACGGGCGCAGTTTTCATCGCGGCTCAGAAGTTCGAAGGATCGCGTGGCCTGTCTCTGCTCTTCCCGCTGACAGACAAAATGTGGTCATGCTGGCTCAGTGTGGTGCCTGGAGTGAGCTGTTTCAGGGTGAAAACTAATGTAAGTGGAGCGGACTACTTCAGGCAGACATCATCATCCCTTCTCTGTGGGTCATCTGAAGAACCACATGCCTTCCCTCATTTACATCACCAGTGATATGACGATGATGTACTTGGAGCCCAGGTTCCCAACACTCCGAGAAAGAACACGTTGCACGTGGCCGAGACTCGATAATTACCTCGTTATTTCCCCCCATTCACTTATACCTAATTTAATATTCTTGTTCTAAATCACCCAGTGTTACTCTGTCACCAAATGAGAGACACGGTTTGAAAATTAACACAAATGTGAACTTGATTAATCTCTGAAATTCTCCGGCCCCGATGTCGGTAGAGATTGGACCATTAAATAGTTCAGGTGCGTCAAAACAGCTCGCCCGGTGTTCTGATCGCTTCCTTCCAGTGTTGCTCGTGTTGGGCGAGTCCTTGCTGCGTAACAGTTAAGGTTTCCAATTTCCAACCTTCTCTTCATTCACATGATTATTGCCCAATTATTATCCGATGTTATGGTCACAGAACCTGCATATTCACATGGAGCCCGTCGGTCCCTCGTTGGGGCTCATTGGATCCATCACCCATTTCGATTTTCTTGCAACACTTGTGGTTTCAGAAAAAAACATCCGGCCATACAACGTTAAGACAGGTAAAGCGGGCAAATTCCTCCAATATAATCACATCACAACTGCGGATCTGAATTCAAAAACGATGGAGAGGTTCCGAAGTCATTTGATGTGAACAAATGAGAACAACGACAACGCAAGAAGCAGTGAGCCGGGAAACCATTCGGTACTCAGGCCCCACCACTGCATTCATTGTCAGGGTTGGTACTTCACCCTATCCATTCGCCGATCACTCCCACACACCCCTACTTCCTTCGTATCTCCACCTCCATTGGTCTGACTCGAAAATACATTCAAACTATATTTCTATGACTCCGAAAGACATAGAACGATTAAGATCTGCAATATACTCTGGCTGAGAAGTCAAAACGCTGGAGTGAAAGTATTTTTTGCCTTTGTTTCCCGTTGGAAATTACTGTCATGAAGAGCAGTTTAATTTGGGGCATGTGGAGGTCCGATGTATGGGAAGTATCTCTCCCAAACTGGACGTGGAGTGAGAAACTCAAATTACGGACGTTTTTGTTCGTGAAACAAAACTCACAACAACTTGCCTAACAGGCAGAAAATAGAGTCTCAGAATTCTTTTTATAAAAACGTTAACAACACCCCATTACACAGACCAGCAGCTCACGATGATGCTGGGATTCGAAACCGTGTGTGCAAAGCAGAATGGGTTAGCAGTATGTCCCCTTAACCTGGTATGTTCTCACGTCTCGTTCAATGATACGATTTTTCCTGTGCCCCATAAGATTAATTACATGATAGATATTGTATTTCCATTACGTTTTTTGATCATCTTTGAAAGAATTATACATCGTTCCCAATCCCAAGGCCGATCTAATCTTTTCTTGCAGATTTGTGAACATTTAATCGATTTAATATTGGCGACATTTAATCCTATCAGTCATGGAAGAAACACTTTTACTTTGTGCCTCTGTGCTTTGTAAGTTATGCATTGTATATTGAAATATACACGACAACCTGTCCATAAGATTGAGCTTTAATGAAGTTTCCCAACCTTCCCCAGACAAACTGTCACCGCTTCCGGTATATCTTCCTTTGCTAAATTCGCTGTCTGTGTCAGCCTCAATCTTCCTTCTCCTGGCCAATGAAACCTTCAATCCAGATGAGATTCCAATTCCAGCCTGCAGAGAAATGGTGAAGATCATGAGACCGCCGTCAAAGCACTGTGCCCTGCAGTTCATATTTTCCATCTTTCTTCTGTTAAAACGCATCACGTCACATTTCTCATTATATCTATGGACAGAAGATATGCTGTCACGCAGAAGTCTCTCTGTGGGGAAACGGATCATATTCAGGATGGATATTGGTGACGATTGAAGCTCCGTAGGGGCCAATGTTGCGACAAAAAATATCACTTTAAACATATATAATTTGGACGAAGAAACTTCGGCCATTGTGGCCAAGTTTGCCGACGATACGAAGATAGGTAGAGATACCGGTATGCCGCAGAAGCACGAAGTCTGCAGAAGGACGTGTACAGATTGGGAGAGTAGGCAAATAAGTGCAGATGGAATACAGCGCAGGTAAGTGTGGGGTTCTGCACTTTGGTCGGAAGAATAAAGCTGAAGAATATTTTCCAAATGGCGAGAAAATTCATACATCAGAGGTGCAAAGGGACTTCCGTTTCGTATTCCCTCAAAGTTAACTTGCAGGTTGAGTCGGAAGTAAAGAAGGCAAATGCAATGTTTTCATTCATTTCAAGAGGATCAAAACATAAAAACAAGGATGTACTGCTGAGGTTATCAAAGGTGGTGTTCCGATTGCATTTGGAATATTGTGACCAATTTTGGGCCCGTTATCGAAGTAAGGATGTGCTGTCCCTGGAGAGGGTCCAGGGGAGGTTCACAAGAATGATCCCAGCAATGCAGGGCTGAACACATGAGGAGTGTTTGATGTCTCTGGGCCTTACTCAGTGGAGTTCAGCAGGATGAGGAGGATCGCTCTGAACTCTATCGGATACTGAAAGGCGTTGATAGTGGATGTGGAGAGGACGTTTTCCTCAGTTGGAGAGTGCAGTATCCGAGGGCACAGGATCAGAATGAAGGTACGTCCCTTTAAAACTGAAGTCGGAATATATTCAGCCAGAGGGTGGCGCATCCATGGAATTCGTTGCCACAGAAGGTGCTGTAGGCCAATTCACTGCGTGCAATTCAGTCAGAAATCTTCTGCCTGTCACTGAACTATAACATCTGCTGTCCAGGCAGTGAAAACTGGCCGATCAGCAGGCCCGCTTTCAGCAGGGGAATCCATACAGTGCTGGACAAATAAATCAGGATAATACAATGACCACGGTCATTCTGTGTTCCACTTATCTCTTCAGGATGACTCTCCACAACTCTTGGATAGTCCGGTGCTGTCTCCGAGATCAATGCCGGTAGATCACCCTGTCGACTGTCTCTCACACAATTCTCACTGCTATTCATTCCGGCCGTGGCGTCAGTGGAAGGGCTCATCAGGAACAAATGAAGATGAAGTTCAGAAACCACCTGATTCCAGTGGATGAAGGAACGGCCTCAGCACAAGAAGTGTTTTACTCCTCGAAGCTCCGTGTGTATGAAATCATAGAGCGAGTCAGAGAGTGAGCGGGGAACAGGAAGTTGTGCTCTAGTGGCTGTCCTGAGGCCGTTACATCAGGAAACCGCTGTAGGGAAAGGAAAACGTTCTGATAAGGACCATGTTGCAATCTCAGCACGACAGCAGCATCTCCGGAGAGACAGTTCCTCTGAAAAAGTCTCACTGCAAGCGAGTCAGAATGGCGAAGGACATGGAACGCATGAAAACTAATTCACCAAGACTTCCGATCGGGGTTGGAACGGTTCCCGATCCAGGGTCCAACGCCCAATGTGAACTGTTGCCGTTCAACTGCGTACACCGGTTAAAATAGGGGCGGCAGATCGAAGGCAACGGCGTTTCCATGTTCAATATAATGTGGGTACTGTAATGGCTCAGGATGTGTGCAATGAAACGGTGGCTGGGAGGTGAGGGACGGCTCTGGGTTGTGGTTGGAGCAACACCTGCATTTACTTGAATAAATTTCCGGTTGTGCCCTTTTCCCGTTACTTAATTTCAACAAAAATATTTCAGTATGTTTCTGCCTGGTTTAGAACCAGGGACCTTTCGTGTGTCAGGCGAATGTGATAACCACTGCACTACAGAAACGCTTCCCGTTGTTTCTCACGGCCAGTAGCAACAGATCCGAACAGCCCAATGTTCAACGCACTCTGCCAGATAACTGCTTGGTTTTGGCGCACAAGACTGATGGCTGAAGTATCGAAAAGAAAATCGTTCCCGCTATCAATAAAAGATTGAATCCATTCGGAGAGTTCAGCTGACCCCACCCTTTATGGTCATCCCGCCGCAATTGAAAGTGCCTCCAGATGAACCAAGGCCAGTGGTTTGAACTGCACCACACATTTCACAGTCCGTGTGCGGTCTCGACAGCTCCTTTTTGTGTGAGAGAGGCGGAGTTTCAAATCTGGAAGGCAAAAAAGAAACAAAAAGGCAGAAAAATTAACGATAATGGCGTCCAGTTAGGAGAGTAAGAGAAAGAAACGGAGAGGGAGACAGACCGATTAGGAGTAGAATGGTTAGAAGTAGAAGTGGAGAGAGATACAGACACCGCGAGAACACAATGGAGTTATTGTGTTTCATGCCAGATTCTCGGTACTAAACTGGTCCTGTCCTACATCCGGCCGCCGGTGGGCACATGAGTTTGATCGGGTGTCTGCAAACTGCAAGACTCTTCAATGTTTTTGCAGCAAGACCTTCGGACAGCTATTGTCAATGTGAATGAGAAATGACTGGAAACGCACTCCCCTGAAAAAAGTACTGGAGCAGGAGCTAAGATAATGTTCCTGTCCAGAGTCGAATTGGGGTCCTTTACCGTGTGTGGCGAACGTGATAAACACTGCACTACTGAAACTTATGAACGGAGGAATGCCTGTTGACGAGAAACGGAGAAAACAGCATGACTTTGACCAGCAAATGACAGAACGTAACTGGAGGAAATGGGTCTGTTAGACGAGGAAGCAGAATCTTGGGCAAGCTGTCAGCGTGGTTCCACGGTTTCAGAAGTCAATTTCTGGTGAACTTATTCACCACCGCACCACCGACTTCGACGCTGGTGTTGACGGTGCCATGAAGGGACCGATCGGAACAGTGCCACTCACATGATATATTCTCAGCACGAGATGGGAGTCAGCTTAAACACAGGAGGTCGGTGGATGAAGTTCTGGAAGCCGGTCCCGGAAAATATGAACAGCCGCCACCCTTCAACCGGAGCCCCGAATCAGGGTAAATAAAGCGCTGAGAGGGTGGAGCGGAGGCAAGGGATGGTTGATTTAAATTCCACTCAAAGAATCTAACGAAGACGAAAATGAGAAGGGCTGTCAGGAGACTATGTCCGCCGTATGGGGTTGGATGGGATCAATGAAGAGAAAGAGGCTCCCAGGCACGTCTCACGCAGAGATTGGCAGCATTCCGCTGGCAGCGTCTGGGTGACAAGAGCGGCAATGCCTCACAATTATCAGTTCTCTCTGGCGGGTGCATCAATTCTACTGCGGAGAATCGTCGACATTTCTTCCATGACATAATGACTTCTGTCAGACCTCGTGGCGCAACGGCAGCGCGTCTGACTACAGATCAGAAGGATGCGTGTTCGAATCACGTCGGGGTCACAAAGACTGTGTCGGATTTTGTTATCACAGTGTTTGTCGCGAAACTGCTCAGAAGTCAGCGCACCTTCATCTTTGCTGGAATACGCCTTCGGCGGACAACAGTGGGATGCGCAGTTATTCCTCATCTTTGGCCAAGTTCAGCAACGAAATGTTGATGTGTGTTTTTTTTAAAAAAAAGCATCATTTTGAAAACCCTGAGGATGCTGGAAATATGAAATACAAACAAAAAAAATGTGGAAATACTCAGCAGGTCAGGCAGCGCCGGTGGAAGGAAGGAGCTAAAGTTCCAGCACATTCTGCGTTCGCACCACCTTTTCATTCTTGTTTTTCTCCCTTCGGAAAGCCGATGAAAGCCGCCGCCTGGCCCGCGGAACATTGGCAGCATTTTCACAGTTCACATTTTCACCAGAACGGTGGAGCACTTATAGAGCGACAGGGAGCAAAAGTTCTGCAAAGGACAGGGTCCGGGGAAATTGAAAGGTTCCAGTAACTGAATGAAATGTCAAATATGTCAGCTCATTGGGTCAAATGGGGCAAATCGCGAAAGTTCGTGAAGCGTTTCTCTTGTGTTTTCAGTAGATTTGGTGGGAGGTGTTGGGCGGGGAGCTTGTCCTCATCCACCATCTTTTGGGCTTCGTTCATAAACTAACAGGTTAGATTGACTTCAAGGAAGTGAGCGTCCGTCACCGTGTGGGGAATGAGGATGGGAAGTTGATGCCGGGGTTTATGGTGAATCGGCAGAAGGACGCGAAATCTCAGATTATTTCCTCCTTTCTGTCCCATGGACGGGACACCATCACCCCGGAATTCCAATCCAAAATTAGTGATGTCTGCTGGAAGAGATTGTGACAGGGTGAGTGCTGAAAGTCGAGTTAAATAAAACCTTCAAATGTATCTCATGGGTGAATTTGAAATCGGTTATACGAAAATACATTTTATTACTGCAATTAAAAAAAATCAAACATTCGACTTGAGGAATACACTTATCTGTCCTTATATCTCGAACTGAGCATTTTTTAAAAATTTTGTCACCATTTTCACTGGCCCAATCTAGAATCAGTGTCTCTCCAGAGGCCAGAATTCCACTGCCAGAATTCCAGTCCTGGGAAAATGCCGCAGAGTCAGAACTGAGGGGATCTGCACAGCTAGAGGGTCTGCGATAAGGGAGCATTACATTGTCGGATAGATGGAGCTGGGGGATCGTGCACGGTGAGAAACGAAGGGCTGAGAGAGGGGCAGTACTGGGGCAGCGCAGCTGTGCGCTGTGACATTCCATCTGGGAATTCCCCCTGATCCATAAGCATGTGGACACTGAGTTCTCCTTTGTGTCCAGGGCCAATGTTCACCTCACAGCCACAGTCAGAAACAAAAGCAGAATAGTAAACTGAGTTATTCACACAAGGTTGACTTTTGCGCATTATTTGACTTCCGATGTCCTCACAGTAACCATAGTTTATTGTTCAAACAATCGTTCATGGACTGTGATGCGATATGCGTTCCGTGAGCTGTTGAAAACAGCTCTCACAATTTGAGATATTCCTGTCTCCAAGTTCTGAGTATCTCTTCAAATTGCACCTCACGAACGACAACTCCCAGAGTGCCACAGGTGGAAATCACTACTCCTGCACAATTGTCATTCAAAAGGACATGATGCCTGCATACTTCCCTGTGCCCTTGCCGAACACCGTGAGCAGCAGCCGTTCACCAGAGTGGGTTCAGTGACGGGGAATGTCATCTCTCGCTCCGACCTCGCTCCCTCATTCCTTCTGCACCGCCCGCGCGCCGCAAAACATCCGCCGTTACAGAGCGGCATTTCTGGGCCGACGGGCCTTCGGCTCCCGTGATCTCAATGGCCCTGAGTTTTCAGTTGTCTGTCGCAAGAGGAGAAAATTACCTGGACCTTCGAGTGGGGAAACAACTTAACAAGCACGAAGGATCATCTCAGCAAGTAAATTCACCGGGCATAAACAGGCAGGGAGACAAATACACAGCCAGCACAAGCAAAGTCAAATACAGTCATAGTCATAGCAACTCATGGAGACAGATTGAGTATGGGGCACAACGTACACAGAGAGAGAGAAACTTTCCTGTTTCTTTGTATTTTCCTGACTCTGACCCTAAGTGTCCCAGCCTCTAAGTGGCAGTGATTTTTTTTTTCTGTGGGCTAGACCTCATACAGGTTGGATTGCCGAAAGTCTGACACAAAT